>NC_056726.1:472408751-472526251 GCF_019279795.1 Protopterus annectens
AAACCCTCTACATGGCAGACAACTTAGTTTTCAGATAGTTGACTCTAGTTTCTTGCAGGCAGACTACCTGGTCAGAGAAAATGTTTTCTTTTAAAATAAATGTTATGTATTCGTCCTGTAGATAAGAAGGCTGAAATGATTATTCAGTTATTGCCTTACATGAAATGCCAGTTAATGCTGTCATATGATTTTAAGCACACAAAGCTATTTGAATTTGCTTCAGCACTAACTAGAACCATTTAGTTTTTTTATTTTGCATAGATTAGGTAATGTGGGATGATAAAAACTCAAAGTTTTCCTGTTTGTGAGGTCATTGTCAGTGAGATGTTTATATTTGCTCTACTAAATTTGGTAGAGGATACCGCTTCTTGTCTAATTTTAATCAAGCTGTTTTCCTCTTTTAACCTATCCATTTCAGTGTCTGTCTTAATATTTATGAGGAATTTTGCACATTCATTTGGGAAAATACAGCTGTCCACAGACTGTTTATCTAAAGCATATGTTTCTTCTAAGAGTTTGCCACATATGTATGTTATACATCCTGGGTCTGGAAGACAGGCAATAATACAAACTAACACTGGCTATAAGCCTGAAAGAAGTTAGGTTGCACTTTGGGTCTGAAAAGACAGTCTAAATCTGTGCTTGTCTCTGTATATTCTCTGATAGTTTGTCCATTTCAGGCTTACAACACTCACTGAATGTGGAATTTAAATACTGCACACCTGGAAGTAGGCATCTGCTTAATACATGTTCTTAAGTTCTGTCCAGATGTCATACTGTCCTTTCACAAACACTCTTCTGACTGTGGTAAAGTTAGTTAATTGCTGTACATAAACACATAATGCCTCATTTTGTAATGGGTATTTCAGTGAGTCATCCTCCCACCCATCCAAATGTTAAGTGTCCCAGTTGCTGTGTGTTTGCTGTGACAACAGACCATGAAATTAACATTAATTGTTTAACATCAGACAGATGTCTACACTTAAGAAACTGCCTTATGTCACCCAGCTTTTGGCTTCTTCTCTAAAGTTCTCTAGATTTGATTTCTGGATGTTTGCTATTTAAACTAAGTGCTTGCCAAGACAGTGTTATTGACACTGAATGTTTGTGAGAGGAGCAATAATATATAATCCTAAACTTGCTCTCCTGAGATGGGAGACGATATTGCTGTTAACAAATGCAGAGAACCAATAAGTCACAGCATAGTGTTTATCAGATGCTGTTCCTTCTATACCTTATATGTAATTTTATTTCAGATATAGCAGACTATGAACATATTTCCCTAAATCACCACACACACACACATACACACACACACACACACACACACACACACACACACACACACACACACACACACACACACACACATGATCCATCAAAATCGCCATATATTAAACAGAAAGGATTCTAAAGGCAATTTGTTTTAATAACGCTCATGATACATGGAAAATATTTAACCAATTTATTAATCTGGTATGTGAATTGATTCTTGTATGCCATTTTCAGTTGTGATTTGGTGTCCCAGTATACTTGCAATATAACAGAAGCAATCCATAGCAATGTAATATGCAATGCAAACTAAACAGAAAACTGGGTAATATGTGAAGTAGAAGACGATTCCATAGAAGTGTTATTCTCTGTGATATATGGTTCCACTTCTAACCATCGAAATTTCAAAACATCGAAATTCTGATCATCGAGACCAGAACATCGAATTTTGAAACATCGAACCAAAAAAAAAAAGAAAGAAAGAAAAATAAATTTTAACAGTTGTATGCAGGGGGCCCCCCTCCACCACCCCATGTGGGGGGCTGCACCCCCACACCCCCCCTACTTTAATATTCCAACTCTGAGACCGCACTACAGTGGGGTAAAGGGAAATCTCATATTTAGCACTATATGCAGAAGCATTAAACGGGAGATTTTCTGTACCCTATCTGTAGTGTCATCACACAGATGGCACATAGGCACACACACTATGCAGGGCACCTTGGTGCCCTGCAAAAAACACAAACATTCTCCCACCTACACTTACCTTTTTCTTCCCCTTCAAACCTTCGACGTTTTCAAACTCGATGTTCTGGTCTCGATGATCTGAACTTCAATGTTTTAAACGTTCGATGGTTTGAAGGGGAACCGATATATACACCTATCCCTTTGGCATGTTCATTAATTTTGAAAAAAAAAGATTTAGGTCCCTTGAGTGGTGTTTATGACACCATTGGACTTAAGAATCTGTAATAGGTCTGACAGAATAGGGTCTGTTGAGGCTCAATACAAGAGGCAAAGGTTGCCTCTCAGTAGCCTATATAATACTAAGAAGAGAGACAAGGCTTTGAGATATGGTAGTTTTTATGATTTAGGCCCTTGCTTTTTTAGTGAAAAAGCACTGTGGTGATAACAGCTGGGACAAGGTTTTGTACAGGTACATACCGGAAGAGGAATTATATTCAGTGGTCAGCCTAATGAGCACCAAGTACAGTCGAACAATTAAGTCCCTGAATCTTAACGCCATACAGCTTGATATAAGTCATGTAATGAAAAGGGACTTTCTTACAGTAGTAGATAAGTAGTTATCAAAACACAGTTCATTATTAATATAGGTTCAAAGATCCTCTAAGCATGGGATCAGTTTTTAAATGGGTGTTATCAATGTGGTAGCTACAAAGGGAGTCATGCTTGCAGAAGGATACAGTTATACATTTCTTAGCATTTACACCCTGTACACTAATCACAACTCAACCTAATTACCTAACACAACTCTCCCACAAAACTAAACTCCACTAAATACAGACCTGTATTTTCTCCACTACACAAGCTTCCAAACAAAACTCTAGGAACTAAATTATCAGGACTTTAATTGCCACCACCATGTTCATCTTATACACTACTTTCCTATTTCTCTTAATAGTTACTGCCAACTACATTTCTTATATTCATCTTAATATCCCATTTACCACCTGTACTATCACATCACCAAACCCACACCAAAACACCCGCCATGATATAACAATAACAGGCTCCCTTTTCAACACCACTACCATCAAACTAACCCTCTTATTCCATACTCTCTCTTAAACCTTCCCCATCCTTCTCCCTTAAATATGATAAACTACTTTCAAAACTCCTAAAACATATTACACACATTGCATCCCAACTAATTCTCAGTGGTGATATCCACCCTAACCCTGGACCTAAAACCAATACAACACACAAAACTACTCAACCCACACCAAACCCACAATGCATTTTCAACATGCCCAGGAAAGGAGCTGACCTGCTAATACTTAACATAAACCTCAGAAGTGTGCTTAACAAAGTCCAAGATTTGCAAGCAACTATAGCCTTATACTCATCTGATATTGCTTTAATAACGGAGACATGGCTAAAGCCACACATCAGTAACAATGAAATAACACCTCCAGGTTATAACATCCTTAGGTTAGACAGGCCAAATAAAAAATGAGGAAATATAGCTTTTTGTTCAAAAACAATCTTAATTTGCTACTTTCTAATCAATCCACCCCTGACCTCCATAATACTGAAATAGTGTTTACAAAGCTAATTATTAACAACAGAAAACACTTCAACTTAATAGGAGTCTACATCCCCCCAGGCAACAAACTAGCCACAGTAGAACACATATTACAGTGGGCTTCTACTACCTTCGCACAAAAAACATCTTAATGGGTGATTTCAACATAGGCTGGAACACAGGTGATTCCATACGCCAACCAATCACATAAATGTACACAATTTTACTCAGCTAATCAAATCCCCTACCAGAGTAAACAAAACTTCCAAAAGACATCCATTCTGGACTGGACACTTACTAACAGACCCATACCCTCCCTACTCTCCGGATGTCTCCCAGATACTCTAAGTGACCACTATCTAATCTTCTTACTAAGATGACACATCATCCCAACCAAAATCAAACCATATAAACAAATTCATAACAAAATGAAATTCTCCCCTTCTGACTTCATATCCACCCTAAAACACTGTAACTTGACACCTCTCAAGTCACTTCCACTACATAAAGCCATAGAATTCTTCAATTCCTCATTCCTTGGTATACTAGACAACCTTGCCCCACCTAGGACAATAAGAATAAAATCCAACCTGGCTCCCTAGTTAACCAAAGAAACTAGATCCGTACTAAAAACAATGGACAAGGCTTGGTAAAAGTGGAAGACCAACAAAATATTAACAAACAAACAAACTTATCTTGAACTCTATAACAAAGCAAAAAAGCAAATCAGACAGGACAAAATAAACCATTACAGTATTAGTCAAATCAAACACCAAAAAAAATAAAAATTCCCCCAAATTCTGGTCTACAATAAAAATATTTTATAACCAGGTTAAACCAGTACACCTTTCCCATCAACCAGCAACACAAGAGAAAGTATAGAAATACAATTCAATAAATATTTCGCAGAAACCATATTAATAACAACTGCTCTACACCAGATTCCCCCTGCTTAAATTCAAATAAGAACAATAGCTTTTCATTTCAGCCTGTCCCCAATGATACTATAAAAAAGCCTAAAAAAATAAAACCAACAACACTAGCCTCAGATCAACTACCAGCCAAATATCTTAAAATCGCTGCTGATGCCATCTCCTACCCTATATCCATACTCATTAATACATCCAGCAGTGAACAAAAGGTGCCACCCATTTGGAAAATATCACACATTTCAACAGAACTGTCTAATTACCGCCCCATTGCAATCCTAACCCCCCCCCATCAAAATATTAAAAAGATGTGTTCATTTTCAGTTACTTAACTATCTCTTGACTAACAGTCTTCTCTCCAATACTCAACATGGTTTTCGGCCAAAACATAGCACCACCACTGATTTGATGGCATTTACTAACACAGTTAATTACCAAAGAAATGAAGGTAAAATTGTGTCATACATACTTCTTGATCTTTCCAAGGCTTTCGATATTGTTTCACATAAACTCATTTCAGTCTCAGCCAAACTGCCATATCATGGTTCCAGGACTACTTAGCTGGACACCAGCAGGCTGTCATGTGGCATCAAAATCTCTCCCCCCTCCTACCAGTCTCTCTAGGAGTGCCTCAAGGTTCCATCCTGGGGCTCCTCCTCTTCACCCTGTTTACCAACAACCTATATACTGCTACCATTCATGCTTCCCTGGTCCAGTACACAGATGACTCCACCCTAATATGCACTGCTTCCACATTCCAACAGTTACAACTCATAACCCAACAATCATTCTCATAAGTAGGATCATGGCTAGCAAATACTCAGCTCATTCGTAATCCCATTAAGACAAAGCACATGCTTTTCTACCCCACTAAAACCAATACCACCCCCTCATCTTTAAAATCACATCAGCAAACAACACAATCATTTCTTACGTAACCCATGCCAAGCTTCTTGGAGTTATCATAGACAGTAACATGAAGTTTGACATACACATAGCCCAATCAATACAAAAAGTTAATAATAAACTCAGATCACTTTACAGACACAAAAAAATTCCTCATTAATAACACTAAAGCCACTATCGCTAGAACTCATCTAATCTTTTCACTTCTTTATGCCTCTTTTGTCTTCTGATGAAGTTAGCAGTATTTTACTGCAACGAAAAGTGTATGTAAAACTATCGCACTTCAAGAGAGAATCGTAAATAAAGTTTTCGTGGAATTCGAGACATTTTGGGTCCCTGGTTCGTCCTTCAGTAGTTTGTTTTTGTTGGACTTGTGTTTAGTAGTTGCCTCTCCAATACTCGTCAACATGAAGAAATCAGATCTAATCAAACTCAGAACTTGCTATAATAAAATCGCAAGGTTTGCCACTGAATCTACTTACAAATCTCGTCATTGCCTATCCCTAAAAAAACTTAATTGGCTAGAATTGCCCAACCTCCTGGTTTGCAACCAACTAACCATAACCCACCAATTACTCTATCAACCAGACAAAATTCCTGCCCTCCTTAACACACTGCAACCATACACTGCTAGCCGAGTCCTTCGTTCTAACAACAAATCTCTACTAAAGATAACCAAAGCTAACAACACTGCCGATGAAGCTCTTTACTCTCACTTTATAGCTAAACTGTGGAACTCACTCCCAACAAACATAAAAACTACTTCCATAATTTCAGAATTCAAAGATACATTTAAATCAGTTTACTATCAAAATTTCGAACCGTACTCCGTCGACTGTACTATTGTTGAACATGGAAGTTTGAAAACGGTAATATCAATGTCAAAAAAACAATCTAGGAACAGGTTTTAACATGGGTCGAGGTAGGGGAAATGTTTGTAGTTCGGAATAATACTGAACACCTACCTCGACCCATGTTAAAACCTGTTCCTAGATTGTTTTTTTTACATCGATATTACCGTTTTCGAACTTCCGTGTTCGACGATAGTACAGTCGATAGAGTACGGGACAATACGGGTTCGAAATTTTGATAGTAAACCATTTAAATCACATCTAACTGATAATTGGTTATTTTCCTGCAGCATCCCAGGCTAAGATATTGTCCCTTCTTCTTCAGGCCCCCCTGGCAGTCTATCTCAAAACATTTGACTTACATTTAGAGGTCATTTGTGTGAATACAGTAGGATGGATATAAACACATACAACATGACTCATTATGACCACTTTTGAATGTATTCTGATTGTTATTATGATACGACTAACAGGTTAATTTGCATATACTTATATGTGATTTTGTATAACCTTGTATTCTCTGTTGTAAATGTCTGTGTCATGTTTATTTGTAGAGCTTTTCTTCCTGGGCCTCCACTGAAAAAGGACAACTTGTCCAGTCGGACTTTCCCGGTAAACAAATGTAAAATAAAAATTAAAAATAAATAAATAAATATATAAATACGAAGTTAACAGCCCATTGGATTAGCACACTTGTACCATAGTAAATGCAATAAATCAGAAGAAAACAGGCAGGTACTTGGATAAGGGAACACTGCTATAATATCAGAAAGAAAAATATTAACAATGCTTTAGCTAAACATATTCTTGAAACAGGGGCCCAACACACATTTACATTTAGGGTTTTGGAGGTTATAACACCAAATCCAAGGGGAGGAAATATAAGATGCTACACAGAAGATAAAGAAAGTGGCTGGATAATCTTACTGAGGGCAGACAGGGGGCATGGTTTAAATGAAAGAGCTTCGATCAAACCATACCTTAGACAACGAAGACACATCAAATAATTGAAGCCATATGTAGACCAACCTACAATTATACAGTGCCTCCAATCTTATACTCATACACACATATATATTTTTCACCATCCATAATATATTAACATTTCACTACTATCCCAAGTTTGTATATATCCATACCAGTTCCAATATTTATTCTTTTACTTGCATTTATTTATTGATTCTAATACTCCTTACATATATACATATTAATATATATTAATATAGATATACATCATATGATCTTTCCATACACTCTATCTATCCATATCATACCCATTCTTCACATACTTTTATACGTTATTTATATTAATGAAACCCTGTATACATCTGTATATATCCTTTATACATATTCACATATATTTAATTTACATACACATATATATATATTACGATTTTTACATATTTAATGCATATATATACATATATCATTTATTATTTGATGTATATTTTACATATATTTATATTTTTATATGTACCCTTTAACACTCACATTAATATATATATCGCTTGTCACATGACTTGTTTATCAGTTTATTTATTTATTTACCTATTTATTTATTTATTCATCATTTTATATATGAATATGGCATATTGGTTTTATTTCATTTACCATATTTATTCATGTACTTATATACACACATTTATTTAATTGAACTCATACATATAGATTAATATATAATACCATGACACACTATATACGTATATGTACATCGTATCTATCACAAAGACATTGGTTATATACACATATATATCTTGTTAGAATCTGATCTACACAATCGTAATACAAATATGCTTTACATACATTTGCTTCTTGTACATATATTATATAATATAACCAATTTTAATATTCACATTAGAAGTCTAGCAAGGCATATTTACAATATACCATTTAAATGTTCGAATATATATTTATATGTCCCAGTTGCAGTAAATGTGTATATAAAAACATATTAAATAGTTGATGACGACTATTTATCCTTGAAGCATAATGAGATGTATAAATAACTTCATTATGAGTACATGCTGCATGAAAAAGTATGATTTACACTCAAGGGCTGATGACGACGATTTTTGTAATAATTTCTCCTGTAATATATTTGTTTTTTATAATGACTTTTTAGAATATTCTGACTTCCTTTTATATAATTGCTTAATTGTTTGCAATTATTTTAATTGAAAAATAATGGTAGCACTATATAAAGGGTGGAACCATACCTTGTTACGTAAAGGTCTGAAGAAGCTAAATTTTAGTGAAAGCGCTCACCGTCATTTGTGTTCTGTTTACTGAATTTTAATAAATGACTTGAATTCACATTGAATCTGCATCGACTCTACTTGGATATCTAGATACTTGGATTTATATCATAAGAAGTTTGTGATGGATTTGTGACGGATTTGTTACCCACTTCACGCACAAGTACCTGCCTGTTTTCTTCTGATTTATTGCATTTACTATGGTACAAGTGTGCTAATCCAATGGGCTGTTAACTTCGTATTTATATATTTATTTATTTATTTATTTAAAATAAATAAAAATTAAAAAAGTAAAATAAAAATTAAAAATAAATAAATAAATAAATAAATAAATATTTTCAGTCCATTGTTTTGGCAGCAACTATTTGTTTGGGGAAGGCCCTCTTGTATGGTCCTGTTGTACTCATTATAGTTAATAAAAGCACCAAGCTTTCAGTCATCTGCAAACATGGTCAGTCACAAACCATTAATATTAGCTTTGGCCTCTGAGAAGTAAATACCATTGAGGAGGGGCCCAATGACTTCACTCTGGGGAGCACTGGTAATGACAGGACTTTTGGAGGAGGTAGAACTGCCCACTCTTACTTCCTGAGTTCTATTAGTGAGACAGTTTGCTATCCAGTGAGGCATACAGGGATTAACATTTAACTAAGGGAGTTTATGTATGATGCCTGAATGTGGAATGATGTTGAATGCCTTTGTGAGGTCCAGGTATGCAGTGTGCACTGATTTGTCCTCATCCATTGCCTTGGTGACTTTTTGAAGAAATTGACCGGGTATGAGTAGCCAGGACCTCACTGTTTTATATATATATATATATATATATATATATATATATATATATATATAATGTATATATTTAAAAACTTATAATAGTGCATGTACGCTTCTGTTTGTTAAAATATATATCATAAAATATAGACATTTAAATGCATATACATTTCTGTTTGTTAGCATATATGCACAAAAAGGGTTAAAATTTCTTTAGTTAGAAATATGCATAGTCTGGCAACTAACTGTGTGTATAATAATAATGTTCTGTGCCTGGTACAAGTTTCAAAGAGAATTGCAAATAAGAAACTCAGGAGCAGGAATGACAGAGGAGACAAAAACAATTTCCTAACAGAAACAACTCCCTAAAAGTTTAAGGTTGTCACATAATTCACCTTGAAACAGAACACAAATTAGCTTATCAACAGACTGCATGACATCAAATGAATTCCAATAGTATTAACATCAAAAGACTGTTTCATGGACAAGATCTGAATGGTACAAAAAAGTGTATATAAAGGACAATGAAAGTGTATGATGGTAGATCTGATTTTTGTTAGATCTGGTATATGTAGGAACACGTTTGTTCTGAGGTAAATGGAAAATAAAAGCCATCATTCATACATGAATTGAGAAACTAAATTTGGTACATTAAAAGCTATAAACTGTGACAGTATTGTATGTGTCGTCTGTTGTATAGACAACAAGTTATTTTAATAGTAACTGCACATAAGTTAATACAGTGCTGAAAAAGTGCATTAATCAGACTTTGGTTTCAGCAAACAGCATCTTCATTTTAAATAACTTTTCATTGACCTTGACAAATACAAAGTGAAATGAGTCAAGGGTCTGTAGGTTATCTATATCCCTATTTATTAGAGCCATACCAATTCTTTCCATAGATTTACAGATGAGACTGGTCAGGCCTATAGATATATAATTACCTGGGTCCACCAAAACCCTACCTTTGTGTAAGGGAATGTCAGTTGCTGTCCTCTATTCATCTGGCAAAAAGCCTGTTTCAAAGCTAATATTGAATAGCCACTGTAGGGGGCCCGACAAGACATGTTTCTGGCTAACCAGCAGGCAAATCGGTATGTTGTCCAACCCCACATAATGTTCTTGTCTTAGACAGTACCTTGAGAACTTGTGGGATGTATATTTGGGCATCTGATCTGAAAAAAATTGGAGGGGAGAAGGGAGTGAAGCTAGAGCTGAATTTATTAGCCAATAGATTGGCTATGTCCTCTTGGTCTGAGTATGTGATATCATTTACTATTATCTGTCTGCAGTACTGGACATTGTTCCTATGATTTCTAACATAGTTAAAGAAAGCTATGAGGTTATCTTTCATCTGGATGGCTGTTTTTATCTCATAACTGGTTTTGGTTGATTTGATCAGGATCCAGAGTTCCTTGTTCAGTTAGCAAGAGTGCTTTTGGCTTCTTGACAGCTACAATTATTTTTGCATGCAATTTTTGCTTTTATTGTAAAGCGTGTTTATAACAGGATTCCACCATAGGAGTTTATTTTTGTTAATATGGCATTATATTTATTTCTGAGGAGGACAGATGTGTCCTTGCAACTATTTACATGTGCGTACAATTTGAAGTTCAGAAATCTCTAGGCATACATGTTTGAAGACGTATAAGTCTCTCAGTTTGTGGAGGGATAGTTGAAGTCTCCTAGGACAGTTGTGTTTGGCTTAATACATTGAGACTCCATACTGGTTAGATAGGAGGCATGGAATGAGGAGCCGCAGAGGGAGATTCTGTGGTTAGATATGATGTAAAATGGGGTTTTGTTTATAGTAAGTTGGATGTGGAGGAATTCTTGGTCATTGTCTTACGAGTCTGGTGATGAGATGTTTAAGAATATAGAGACGTCTCCTCTTTTAATGTGCTTGTCTAATGTGACAGGCCTGTATTAGACATTAAAATCCTGCACTGATGGAGTGCTTTCGCTAGTCTTGAACCAGGTTTCATGACTATGCATATATCAATGTTTTCCAAGGTAAGTGCTGCTTGTAGAATGTAGTTTTTTTTTTTTCTTTTGGTAAGGCTCCTAATATCTAGCAGCAATACCTTAATGTTGTCCGGATTCTGTTTAGTTACGTTGGAAGCTTTAAAAGTCTGTCATTGCCTAAAAAAGGCACTATGGGGATGTACAAGGTTTTGACCAATATGCAGAAGCCTTGAGGGGGGAGGTTCAGGCCATCCCCTGGCAAAGCAGTTTGGACTGTCCCTTCCTAGGCTAATACATTTTGCACCCCATTTGAATGACACCAGAGGCTAAACTAGTTGTCGAAATCAATTATATTTTGTTCATTTTGTGACATCATTCTTGACGGTAGAAATTTGCTAGAGGCTAGGCTCATACTACTTGCCTTAGACACATATTCTAAGAGCTCGATCATGTCTCTCTTCATATAGTCCAGGGAGGTACATCTCAAGTCATTTACAACCACATGTACAATAGGGTGTATCATGTGTGTATTTGTGGTGCAAGGACTCTAAAGCTTGCATGATGTAATGAGTCCTGGCACCAGATAGGCAATGGACTGTCACCCTCTCTTTGCACTATGTACTGAGTGATACAGGCTGGCAAGATTAGCAAAAAATTGGTGGGCAAATGATGAGCAGAGAAGTAGAAGTGTAATAGTAAGATAACACACTGTCTTAGGAAAATGGAGCAAAGATATAGCCACGATAAGCAGAACAGAAATTACATGATAAAAACTTGCTGGGGGTTGGAGATAGGGAGGAGAAATATGAGCAGTTTCTAGGGAAAATTAAATGGGATCAAGAGAGGTTCTGGGCTGGAAAGAGAGAAGCAGCATTTCAAAGTTTGCATCTTGTGACAGAAATGGACTTTGCCAAAGAAGTACATTTACAAAAAGTAATAGGGAAGGCATTTTTGGGAACTTTTGGAAGAATATACAGTGTAAGTGTGGACTATTTAGGAAAGCCTGCTCTGCAGAAATAGACAATGGTCCAGACTGAATATCTTGTAGGTCAAAAAGCAGAATCAGAGCTGTGCCTTTAACATCACTTGGAGCTACACTCGGAGTCTGTCCTACATCATAGAAATATGATGTTACAGGTTTTAGTTCACATCATTTGTAGCTGGTAAACATTAGTTGTAAACATCAAGGAAACCACAAGGGGTCAGTATTACATTTATGGAACCATTATTTCTTTGATAAGGCAAACCCTGATTTTAGAAGGGTGGAATCTGCCTGTTGTTTAGTAGACTCATTATTACCTGTTTAAGTTGATGCCAAACTCAACAACATAGTGGGAGAATGTCTGGGTAGATTTAGTTATAGACCTGGTCATTTCAGGGATTGTGCCATCTCTATTGCTAGTGGCTGACAAATATCACACCAATGTGAAGGAACCTAGAAAAGAAAGTCTGTTTGAACTGACTGCAGAATGTTTGCCTGCATTCATTACCCCATGAACCAAAATCCAGAACACCATTTTACAGTAGGAAAATAGTTACAAACTGTATATTATGTACTAGTCCTTTTTTTTTTTGGGGGGGGGGGGCTGTTTCTTCTGACCCAACAATGTGGGTGCTCTGCCCCCATACTGTTGTAAATATACTACCTCTGAAGTTACAAGACCTTGGAGAATAGTGATATACAATTTTACTGTTTTCTCTAAAGGGATACAATCTTGGAAGCAGTATATTTGAGACTGGGAGTATGGGGCAGATACCCTACATAAAGGGGTGCACAAGGCACAGCACCACTGTCCAAACACAGTGGAAAATAATATGTGTTTTGCAACTATCCAATCCACGGTAAATAGGTTCATGAGAATCTGGTCAATGGGATACGGGATGCAGAAAATACTCTAAATGACCCAAAAATTAGAGCATGTGTCTCCAAAAATATGTAACTTTTATTTTGTTAAAAATGACCAGGAGACTCTTTGTAGAGACTAAACTGATGTTATGGAGACAGACAGGCAAGCTTGATTAATGAGAGCATGCTATTTGTTTGTTTACTTTTAATATGTGCATAATGCTTCTGTGTTGATTATTGTTCCACTGGTTACTATTTCACTTTGAGGCAGTACATGTCTATCTATCTATCTATCTATCTATCTATCTATCTATCTATCTATCTATCTATCTATCTATCTATCTATCTATCTATCTATCTATCTATCCTTTATTGACCAGGTTAGTCCCACTAGATAGGTGGTATTTATACTACTAGGGGAAATTTGGCTAGAGCATCAGGGAACTTTCCCTACTTTTTTTGATAGGTGCTGTACGTTCTTTTACATCCACCTGAGCTACCACCAACTCATGCATACAGGGCTTTGGTTTAATGTCTCATCCAAATTTATAAACTGCACAGCCTAAATCATTTTTAGCTGATTTGCAGTATTTTTTCTGGAATCTCTGTCACAATGAAAATGTCATGGGGGGGGGGGGGGGTACCAACTTAAGCAACTGAGTGTTCTCAGTGGGCCAGCATAACCTTTGCAGGGCATCAATAATAGAGCTCATACACACTGAATATAAAAGGGGAGGGTGATGTAAATGAAGAACACAATTTGTAAAACTTTAATGCAAAATGCATCTTCTCATTGTGACACATTATAGATCTGGAATGTGGATGGACAACAGATACTGCAAATAGTATGAGGATAATGCTACTCAATGCTAGAAGTCTAAACCTCAAAATGCATTCACTCGAAGCACTCCTTAAAATGGAGAACATCGACATCTGTGCAGTGACAGAGACCTGGTTCAAGGCTCCAGAGTGCACCCCTGCATTACCAGGCTATAATTCATACCACACCTTTCGGCCACCTAACCTGGACCAAAACTCTAAAGGTGGAGGCGTGTCCATATTCATTAAGGATATCCACACCTCCAGGCTAGTTGCTCAGCATAATGCATCCGAGATTATCCAAGTGCAACTAACTCTGGGCAAGACCGCAATCCAAATAGTAACTTGCTACAGATCCCCCACCATGCCCCAGGATTCCCACTCCTCATTTTTTGATACACTGGAAAATATTAGGGTACAACCCAACACCCTAATAATGGGCGATTTCAACTACCCCACCATTAACTGGGAAAACTACTCATGTACCAACTCTTTTGCTCAACGTTTTCTGGAATTCATAAATTCCAACGCCTTGGATCAACTTATCCACACTCCCACCAGGGGCAGCAATATCCTAGACCTGATCATTACCAACATGGGCAACTGGTGTTCCACACCAGAGGTCAATTCCTCGTTGGTCAGATTCAACCACAAGCTAATCAGCCTAGACATCCGCATCCCGCCCCACCCCCCATTAGGGAAACCACCGTAAAAAATTTCTCCAAAGCCAACTTCACGCTTCTTAAGACAGAAGTGGCAAACTTCACAACACCCATGCAGACGGATAATAGAGGTACGACTGCTGAATCCTACACAAATGCACTTTATAAGCACTTACACGAGTGCACAAATCGTGCTATCCCTAACAGAACCAAGATGCTATCCTCCAAAAAAAGGAAGCCAATCTGGTGGTCCCCTACCATAAACAAACTCTACAACAGAAGAAAGAAACTGTTGCAAAAAAGGGTAAAATCCCATGACTGGAAGAATTCCCCTGGTCAGCCTCAGTAAGAAGCTGAGATCCCTCATAAAATCCTCCAAAGCTGATTATGAAAACAAAATCGCCACTGATTCTAAAGACAACCACAAAGCATTCTATAACTATGTCAAGAATCTCAATGCCAACACTCAGATCTGCTCTGAGTTACAGCACAATGGCACAAAATATACAGAACCAACTGATATTGCCAACATCCTGGCAGATAGGGTCAGCGCTAACTTTACCTCCCCCACCCCCTAAAGGGCCCATCTCTATACCAGAAGACTGCAAAGTTCCTGTAATCACAGCTGCACAGGTAAAAAAACACACTCTCCAAAGCCAAGAACACAGCATCCATGGGACCTGACAACATCCAAGCCTATGTTCTACATGAACTACAGAATGAACTGGCACCCCACCTAAGCACCATGTTCAATCATAGCCTCACCTCGGGCTTTGTGTCTACTGAATGGCGCACAGTGATGGTTATCCCACTACACAAAGGGGAAGCCACCACGGACCCCGGGAACTACTGCCCCATTAGCCTAATGAGCCTGGTCTGCAAGGCCATGGAACTTATCATAATGGAACTTATAAACAAAGACATTGGTAATCTCCAAACTCTGGACCTTACCCAGTTCAGGTTTGTAAAAGGCAGATCATGTCTCCTAAACCTGATTGACATCTTTGAAGCAGTCAACAAAGCCGTAGATGAGGGTAAGGTGGTTCACACAGCCTATCTAGATCTGGCCAAGGCTTTTGACACCATCCCCCACTCTGGAATTATAGATAAACTCACTAAACTAAGTATAGAGCCCTATGTCACAAGATGGGTTGCTAACTGGCTCACTGACAGAACCCACACTGTGAAAGTAGCAGACTCCAAATCTGACTTCAGACCAGTGACAAGTGGAGTACCACAGGGTTCAGTCCTGGGTCCTCTCCTGTTTGGTATCTACTTTTCTGAAGTACAGGCTAACACAGAAGGTCTTTGGCTAATGAAGTTTGCAGATGACTGCAAGCTAGGAGCCATAATTGAAACTCCTAATGATGTGGACATCCTACAAAAGGGCCTCACTGAGACAGATGCCTGGTGTCAAAGCCATGGCCTCAAGCTCAATGCCAAAATGTGCATTGTCATCCCCTTTGGTAAAAACTCTGTACCCATGAGCTACCACATAGGTGGTAGTCTACTTAACACCGGAAGTATGATAAGAGACCTTGGGACACAGGTGGACAGTTGTCTCTCCTTTGATAATCACATCGCCACAGTAGTCAGGCAATCCTTCTACGTGGCACACCTCATCACAAAAGGTTTCTCATCCAGGAAAAAAGAGGTAATTGTTCCACTCTACTCGTCACTCATTAGACCCATTATAGAGTACAATGCCTCTTTTGGTATGTACCTCACAAGACATCTACAACAACTGGAAAGGCTGCAGAAATACCTCACAAAGAGGATTACTGGCCTCAAACAGATGCCCTACGCAGACCGTCTCAAAAAACTCCAGCTTTACTCCGTCGCATATCGCCTACTCAGAGGCGATCTCTGCCTAACATACAAAGTTATGTCAAACCCAGAGCTGTTGGACATGCTGCACTTAAAGAAATCCCAATCCATCTGAGCTACATGCTCTAAGGACCTAAACCTTGTCACCACAATAAACAGAACATGCTGGAGGGATAGATTTCTGTCCCAGAAACTTCCCATACTCTGGAACAAGCTACCTATCTATATCAAACAAAACTCCTCATTAGCACTCTTCAAAAAAAATCTTGATGATTGGATAGGAAATAGGAAATTCACCCAGGGGATCACCTCTGTCGCTCTGCTTGACAGGGGCACAGGAAAATAATTTTCTTGGGTGGCGAAAGCCAGGGTACCTTTTTGGCTAGGCTTGTACAGGTCCTAGGGCCGATAGCCTAGTACCTACCTATGAACCTATGAACCTATACAAAATACAAGAGAGGATTGCATTAATTTCTAATAATCATTAGCTCATTTGTATAAAGTACTGCTGGAAGGTTAAATACATCTTCCAGAGAAAAATATATTAGCAAATAAGTGAAGACAGGGGGTTGAGATAAAGGTTTAGACATACCTGAGTGAAAGTAGAGGAGACAAGTAACAGTGCCTTGTATTGACCTTGCTATATATCTATTTGACATATAGTAAGTGAACCAAGAGATGAGTCATTCAAAAAGGAGAAAAGCAAAATGAATGCTGTTGATTGTTTTTCTGATATCTAGAAAGAGGGTCCTGATGAGTTTCACCTGGTGCATGTCATAGTAAGCAGTGCCCATGAGAGTGAGCAGGGCAATGAAAGTGCAAAATTCTTGTTTGAAGTCACACCGTTGATAACAGAGGGTGTGTATAGAATTTTAAAATCTTCTAGGTCATTGGGAGATAAGTTTTTTTCAGGCTGAGGACATAGAGTGGTAGTGTGGAGGCTGATGGGCCAACTACAGGGACAGAAAGACATACCTAATGACTAGGAGATTAAAGATGGCATTTAAGGGAAAAGGGTGGCAAGACTACAGTACAATGAAAGCATAGATTAAAAATGGAACTATGGTACTTTAAATTGACAGAACAAAGTCCTTATTTGAATTTAAACTATAAAACATCCTTAAAGCAGCAAGTGATACATTAGTTATTATAGCCCATGAGACATCTTGGACTTAGTGGAGTCTTATGGATCAAGTAGTAAGGAAGTGATATTAGAGTATGGGTGTTGTTTATCTCAACCTGACTAAAGCCTTTGACTTTACACCCAATTGAATGATTATTGACTCTACTAAACAGCTTTCTATAAATCCATATATAGTGAATTTAGGTAGTTAGCTGGCTTACTATTCGACAACAAAGAGGAAGAGTCAACAATTACTATTTAGACAAGGCAGAAGTAAGAGTAGGAGTAATGCATGGGTGTGTTTTAGGTCCCGTATTATTTATTACAGTATTCTCATTGTTTGCCCTGTCCAGACCATATTGAGTTGCTAAATATGCAGACCATTTCAAAAGAATAGCTCCAATATCAAACATTGCAGGTATTAAACGTTTCAATTCTTAGTTATGTACACTGCTTGTGTGGCTGAGAAATAAAGGGCTAATTAAACTCTGATAAATGTGGAGTCATATTTTTCTTTTGAAAAATCACATTCTGTGATAAATATTTGTATTTATGGGTAATTCAAACATCAAGATACTTAAAGAATACAAAGATCTAAGGATTAAAAGTAGCGACTTAAGGTTTAAGTGCAAACATGCAACTGTTCTACCTGTGCTATTTGTACTTAAATTACAAGGGCTAAACTTCATGGGAATACAGGGCTAAGCTTCTAAAGTTCCTCATGGCTCAATAGCCTACAACATACCTATAAACCTATGAACCTATAAGCACAAACAGTTGCCAGTGAAACAATTAGCATCATCTGACTCATCTATAAGAATATCACATGCTCATGGCACTTTAGTTAAACTGTTTGTCTTGTATATCAAGGCAGATGTTGCAGTACATATCTCTGTTCTGCGCTTATCATAAGTGTGATTTGTTATCTTTAGAAAGTGTACAAAGAAAATGTAATGAAAGGATTGCTGCTTATAAAATCTATCTTATACTAGAAGATTATAAATTCTTAGTTTGTACTCAAGTCAGCTACAGGCATCTTAGATGCAAATTGGGCCTGCCATTCAGAGATCTTCATGATGAAGAATTCAGTGTTCTAATAAATATCAACCTTCTTCAAACAAAATTAACTTCTGCGCATACCTTTCAGCTGTAAAGATTTTTGTCTCATATTTTTGGTCTGGTCCTCATAAAATTTGTGGGTTTCTGAAAAATAACTGAGGATTGAAGTCACTAAATAATGACATACATTTGAGTTTCAGACATCATATTCTTCAAAAATGCATGCTAACACAAATCTTGTTATTCTAGCAATGTTCTAAGTTTATAAGAACAATATTCAAAAACTGCCCCTATTTTCTGCCTTTCCCACATTAAATTAGGCTTTGCCCTGATTTATTATACTTAGAGGTTGAGAGGTGTGCTTCAACGGGTGGACAGGTCACTTTAAACTAGATAGCTGTAGAAATTCCTGAATAACTAAATTAATTTCACAATCAATGGTAAACTTATGGAATAATTCACCATTGAGCATAAGAGAGAATGGCAAAAGGATGGTATTAAAAGATCATTTGACACTTGGATGGGTTCCTCAGTATGTTCATCATTTCCACAGCCTCAATGACATTTTGGGTTATCTGCCAGTACTGGCCAGCTTTCAAAAGCTCAGACTCTCTTCTCTCTTTCTTCTTGTGACAGCTGATTGGCTGTGCATATTATGAGAGAGAAGCCTTCAGCTACCACATGAAATGAGTGTTCAGTCTTTTTCTGCCATCCAATGAAGAAAGTCATCTGACTCTTCACAGGACCCAGTGCTGATTTTTCCAGCTTACTGCTCAGATAAATCTTGTTTGGTGTGCCCTTCCTCTCATTTTATTATTAGGTTTATTATTCTCCTTCCATTTTCATGTTTATTAAATATATATTTATTTTAATGTTTTATTTCTGACAGTGTTTAGAGTAATTCCTGTGGGGATTTCTACTTGAGCAGAGTTTATTTTGCTTCTGTCTTTGACAAATGCTGTTTACTGTTCCTGAAGAAACGTTCATTATTTCTCTCAGAAGTGCACTGTGCATGTGTGCTGTTAGAAGACGCTAGGGGCTGTTTCTTGCAGTCGCACCTGTCTTTACTGTTCTTACTCTGCTTTATTTTCATCTTTTAACAAGAAAATATAGCAGAACTGGGATTTTCTTTAGCATTTATACATTATTTATAATACATGTGTCTCTTCTCTGTGTGTTTTTAACACTGAATTATGATTTTACCTCAAATTAAGTTATTTGAAAGTACTGTGTAGATTATACTCTCCCTCTGACAAGAACATATCATTTAAATTGCTATTAAATATTATTTCATTGCAGTTTTTCATGGTTAAAGTTTGTTGAGCTAATTTTTAACACTGGTTTGGTACATTGGTTGCTTTGGTATTTGGACTTTGTATACTATAAATTCTTTAACTTCTGTCAGTTGTAAAAGAATTTTAAACACATTTCAAAATGTTTTTTGTGATAATAGTACAGTTTGTCAGAGTTTAGTTATGTGGGGACATACTTAATATTACAGATTTAAGTGTTTTTTTTTGTGATACATTATCCAGTACTGTCAGTTTAATATTCTGGCTGGTGTTCTCTCTCCTGACTTGTTGGATCCTAACTCTGATAACCCCCTATCAAATCTGGTTGCACCTAGAGAAAATAAAATAAAAATATGCCTCAGCCTATAATTAGTGAATCTGTCAGGGCCACTACTTAACCTGAAGTCCAGCTGCCACATTTTGCCACATCTCCCTTTAGTGTAGTCCTTTGGGACTTTTCCCTTACCTGGTTCAGGTATGAAAGACCCAAACCCTTTAGGTACAGGAGTAGCCTGGGGCAAGAGACCCCTTGCCACACATAACTGAGCACTCTGACATATTTGAGCACTCTGTCCTCAGATATTTCATCTAGTAGTGAAGTTCACAAGAAAAAGAAACAGAAAATTCATCATACAGATGATAATCAGATTGTAGTTACAAAGACATGCATCTGGAGCCTTTCTCCCTGGACCTCCGCTGAAAACTGGCCTTGTTTCAAGTCGAACTTTCCTGGTTAACAAATGTTAAATAAATAAATAAATAAAAATTAAATAAAAATAAATACATAGTTATTTATAAGAATGATGTGGTTTCCTTGGCTAAGAGTATTCTGCAGACAGCAAATTATGGTGGTTGTATTCCCATACATGGCTCTAGTGCTAGTCTGGCTAGAGACCTTTCTGTTGTTTCAGAGAATGATGAGGAATCTGATGAAGACAATGGTAATGTCCTAGCTGACACTGAGTCCAGTCACTATGATTATTTGGAAGCTGAACCTGAGCTTAAGTCTAAACAAGCATTCACTTTTCTTCAGATGATTGCTAGATTTAGTGAAGTTTTTGCTTGGGAGCAGTCAGGAACTACCCCAGAACTAGGCATGGTAAGTAACCTTAAAAAAAGACAAGATGCCCAGTTCTGTGCCCCCCCCCCCCCCCTATCAGCCTTGTAAAGTCTTTATAAAGCTGTCTGCAGGGCACTAGTTTGTATTTAAGTAGCATCTAAAAAGGCTCAGAGAAAATATAGGGCCTTCTCGGACATTAAAGCTCTCTTTTCTCATTTGACTGCTGCTGACCCAGCTGAGGTCTTTCCAGCTGCCTGCTCAGATAAAGAGTCTTTGACTTCATCTAATCCAACTGCTCCTCCACCGATAAAGAGGGAAAATGATTAAATCCTCAGGGCAAAATTATGTCTTGCTTCTTAGTAAATTACTAACCTAGTCATTGGAATGAGAAGTTATCAAGGCTCTTTGTGGAAATTTATTTTACGGTGTGTGTACAGTTTGGATGATTTTGCTGCATCTTTACCTGCAGAGCAAATGTCTTATATGAATGCAATTGTTTCTAATTTGACTCAGGTTTCAAAACATGCTTTGAGAAGTGTGCTTTAATGTGTAGATTCTGTCTTGAGAACTGCTTTTCTTCTATTGTATTAAGAGGGTATGCTTGGTTATGTAATTAGGCCTTCTCTGATGATTTAAAAGCCAAAACTTTAATGCATCTTTAAATTCTGACTTGCTGTTTGTGCCCTTGGTTACACAGATCCTCAAACAGTGGGGTTATAGAGACAAATTAATGCATGGGGTATGTAGGATATTTCATATATCCAAGTTCTCCCCAAACAAGGCATCTTTCTTCAAGCAACAGAACAAACAAAAATCTCAGCCATATGAAAGTCAAGGATCCAAAAAAAAATGGCAAGAGGATAATTCTTTAAACCCAAACAAGATAGGTTCCTTTCTGAAAAAGAATCAACCCGTTGGAAGAGAATGATTATGTTGAGTTACAGAACAGATGTACCACACTCCAACACTTACTTCTCCTCCTCCTCCTCCTTTCCCCAGCCTTTCTCTCAACCTTGCAGCCTGGCCACAAGCAGTTTCAGACAAATGCGTTCTCACAATAATTCATTAGAGGATACACTTGGAGGTAGATAAGAAATCTTCTCCTTTTCAGGGGAATTCCCCCATACCCAACAGACCAGGCATAGCATTTTCCTGCAGTGCTCCATCACATAGTAGAAGCAGGGGTCATAAAACCAGTGCCAGTGATACACAGAGGCAAAGGATTTTGCTTACGAATTTTTTTGGTACCAAAAAAGGAGCACTGCTGGAGACCTGTCCTATCTTTATAAACACCTTTGTAAAAGTTGCAGAATTCAAAATGCTCACCTTACAGTTGGTTCTGGCATTGCTTCTAGACCACTGTTTCATGAGTTATTTTATTATTTTTTTTTAATTTTATTTCACATTTGTTTACTGGGGAGGTCCACGGGGCCAGTCGTCTATTTTCAATGGAGGCCCAACAGAAAAGCTTCACATTTAGACAATACAAAAAAAAAAAACAATAACACAGTAATACAAATGAGGAGAAAAATAAAACAAAACATAAGTACAGTTTCTATGTAATAATTTTGATTAAAAGAGTCAAAGTTTATACTTACATTATCAGATTTCTACAACATCATTACGGGAAGCTAGTATTATAATGTTCTCAGATGCAAATTGAGAGATACTAATGTGGATTAAGGTGAATAGATAATAAAAGTAATGAGGCTAGTTGGAGAGAGCAGGAAGTTACTTTGTTGTAGGTGCAGGTTTGGAGAAATTGTAGTTCTGTTTGTGGTTGACTGGGTAAAGTGGTAGAGTCATGAAAAAAGAGACTAACAGTTTGGGAAGGCAGATGAGAAAAAATGTGTTCAGCCTGGTAAGGAGCAGGAGCATGGCCAGTTATCATTTAAATGTGTCTTTAACAAGTTTTTGAATTGTGTTGGGTTACTGGTATTTAGATTATTCTGAGGGATGGAGTTCCATGCTTTTGAAATAAGATGTGAGTAAAGGGAGTCTCAAAACTGTTGTTGGATTTTGTAGCGTTTTGCAGTAATTTGTTAAAGGATCTCAAGGTCCTACTGTTAGAGTAGATTTGTATCAGGTTGTGCATGGCTGGAGATTTGTCAGATAGATAAATGATAAAGTGAGTTATATTAAGCTGGTGAAAGGTCAAGAGATTGGGTAGTTCAAATCATTTAAGCTGTTGAAGAGCAAGCCAGTGATGGGTTCTGTGGGTTAGATTAGCAGCTAATTTAGTGATCTGTGGTAGCATGTTTCTAGCTTGTTTAAGTCAGTTTTTCTGAGGTTTGTGAATATAGGGGAGGCATACAATAGAGTAGATATTAGGTGGGTCCTGGCGATTGCTTGTCTGGATGAGTTGGTAAGATAAGGCTTAATTCTATAGAGAGAACCTAATTTAATGTAGGCTTTTTAATTGCAAGTGATATATGCTTGTCGTATTTTAAACTATGATCAATGGTGACTTCATTGATTACTTGACTCTAGAT
Organism: Protopterus annectens; assembly: GCF_019279795.1. Lineage (NCBI taxonomy): Eukaryota > Metazoa > Chordata > Ceratodontiformes > Protopteridae > Protopterus > Protopterus annectens. Next base: position 472,432,147 of record NC_056726.1, read on the forward strand.
GTCAAGGCTGCTTACCATCATATTCCTATTGCTCCCAATTTCAGGATTTTTTTTGAGAATTGTTGTGCCTGGCTTTCTTTATCAGTTTTCTGCATTACCCATTGAGCTATCTACTGCACCCCAAGTGTTTCCAAAGTATCTGACCCCAGCAGTTGCATATTTCAGAAATCTAGGCATCCACATTTTCCTTTATTTAAATGACTTGCTGATTTGTGTAGATTTTGTCTAGGCATCCACATTTTTCTTTATTTAAATTACTTGCTGATTTTTGCAGATTTTGTCTAGGCATCCACATTTTTCTTTATTTAAATGACTTGCTGATTTGTGCAGATTTTGTCTAGGCATCTACATTTTTCTTTATTTAAATGACTTGATGATTTGTGCAGATTTTGTATCCAGGTACTTGGAGTCCTTAGATAATGTTGCATCCCTTCTTTCCTACCTGGACTTCAAACTGAACCTTCAAAAGTCCTTCCTCACACCCTCTCAATTAATTGTTTTCCTGATGAGTTGGACTGACACAGTAAAAAGAAAGGTCTTCCTACCAGAAAACAAAATTCTGACTTATCAGGCCATTTTCTAGGACTTTTCTCTTCTAAGCGTAGCCTCAGCAAGAGAGTTCCTCAAAATTCTACACTTCATGACATCAACAAACCTCCTGATACCGCTAGCCAGACTACACATGAGAAAAAAATCAATGGTAGTTGAAAAATTGTTGGGCCCTACATCTTCATCCCTTGGATATCCAGTGACCAGTACTGGGATTTGGGAAATCAGAATTGCAGTGGCAGAGGGATCAACTGTCTCTGAATCCAGGACTCCCTTTGTCTCATCAAATCCCAATCCAATCTGCCCAAATGGATACTTCAGATTTTGCAGGGGCAGCAGTATCCATGGGAGTTCAAGTGTAAGGTTTGTGGGGTCCTCAGGACATGCAAAAGCATATAGCTGTAAAAGAGATGCTGGCAGTGATTCATGTCTTAAATGTTCTTCACCACTTATGGACTCTGAGTCCTCTTCTAATGGTCACAGGCAACAATACTGTCATGTGGTACTTGAACAAGCAAATTAGTACAAGTTCATGCCATCCTTGTTGGTTGGCAGTGATGGGCTGGAATCTGGCTTTACAGCATTCACTGATTATTCAAACCTTATACATTCTTTCAGGGCAAAACAGGGTGGCAGTTAGACTAAGCAGATCCTTGAAAGACGCTCACGAGTGAAAGCTCCATGTAGATGTCTTCCAAGACTTGATCCAGATGTGGGGAAGACCTCAAGTAGATCTCTTTGCCTTCTTTCAAAACAGACAACTGAATGAAAAATGTTCAAGAAATCCTTGCAGCCATGCTTGCAAGACAGATGCTTTATCACTCCATAGTTGGGAATGTTCCTGTATGCATTTCCACTCTTTCCAATGATTTCCAATGTACTGTTAAAGATTCAGAAAGAATTACTAAAGATCATTGTGGTAACACCCTTTTGGTCCAGGCAAATTTGATTCTTCCTTGTAATGGAATTGGCCAAGCCTCATCACAGACTGGATTTGCTCATACAGCATCAGGGATGAGTGGTACACCTCAGCTTAGAGCAACTGCAGCTGACAGCCAGGATGATTCTGTTTTGAAATCTTTCAGACACTTGTTCCATAAGAATGTGCAGCAGGTATTTAAAGAGGCAAGAAAACCTGCAACTAGAAAATCTTACATTTACAAGTGGAAGAGGTGTTCTAGGTGGTGCCTAGTCAGTAACAGATATCCTGAAAGGGTTTCAACCCCTTTAGTTTTTAAATATTTGTGTGAGCAACTAAGAGATGGTTTGTCATTTGTTTCTATCAAAGTGCATCCTGTGACCATCTCATCTTGTCTGTCAATGGATCCCTCTCTTTCATATATTTGTGTTCAAACAGTTTAAAGGAGTATTGCACGAGACCCCCACAAAAGCAACTTCCTCCTCCCTGGGATCTCAACTTTGTTCTTCAAAAAAATAAAATAAATAAATACATAAATATTTAATATTAATTATGTTTTTTACAGTTAGCAAGAATTAGGTAGTTATCTTTGAGGCCATGTTATGTATGGTTTTTGGTATATAGTTAGGTATAAATCTTGGATTGATGTACATATATAAGTATATTTATATGAATATATAATTAGTATATATTTATTTATTTATTTTATTTACATTTTGTAATGAAAGTTATTCAAAAAAACTTTTGAGTTAAATTTTGGGTCATGATTAGTGACAATTGTATTTAAGTGGCTGTAGTGAGTGAGGTACTTTTTCTGAAGAAGCTCAGTTTGAATAAAGTGAGTGAAAGTGCTAAACAGTCCTATGTCTGGATTTCATTGTCTCCTTTTGGTGCTTTTTACCTAGTTCGAGTTTGGTTTGACAGTTTTTGTGTATTTGTGTATTTGTGTTTTGGGGCAGCATACTGTGTTTGTGTGGATTGTCATTGGTTACTTACCTCAGTACCACTTGTTCTCTTCTTTATATGTTACCAGCTTGTTCAGGCTGTGTTATCTGATTTCGAGGTCTCTTGCAGAGCTTATCTATAGAGCAAACATCTGCCTCCATGGCACAGTGGTGCACACATGGCGCAGTGGTGCAGCGTTAGCGTTGTCACCTCACAGCAAGAGGTTATCCGGTTCGATTCTCGGCTGAGGTTCCTTCTGAGTGGAGTCTGCATGTCCTCCCTGCATTCATGTGGGTTTCCTCCCACATTACAAAGACATGCATCTGGAGTGTTTCTCCCCGGGCCTCTGCTGAAAATTGGCTTTGTTCCAAGTCGGACTTTCCCTGTTAACAAATGTTAAATTATAAAAATAAATTTACTTTCCACTGTCTGGAGGAAGAACAAAGTTGTCCTTTGGTCTCAGGCTAGCTGTTATTGTGTTTTAACTGCTGTTGGTGACTCTTTTGTGTCCATTCATTGTTCCTCAGACCGCCAAACTTTTTGCCCCAATTTTCTTGGTTTAACACTAAAAGGCCAGGGGATAGCCACAGCCTCTATGGTTGTAAAAATGCCTTTGCTGGGCAAGGGAGAACCACTCTTGTCAGTCCCAGGGGAAGGGGAAGGTGAAGGTTCTCCACTTAGCTGGGATATGGAAACTGCATGTGTGATTAGTTTGCCTGCTGAGAGTCCATTTTATTTAGTTATTTATTTAAGTGAGATCTCCATGAAAAGTGAATTTAGTGAGAAAAATTTCTGGTCAATCCTTTCTGTTTCTATTAGTAACTAATTAGGTTCATAGGTTCATAAGTGTGTATTAGGCTAATGGCCCCAGGGCCTTTACAAGCCTAGCCCATAGGATTACCCTGGCATCGTGCCACCCGACCTTAGTTCCCAGTGTCTCTGTCGCATAAAGCCACTAGAGTGATCCCTGGGGTGAATTTTTTATTTCCCATCCATTCATCAAGATTTCTCTTGAAGAGGGCCAGTGAGGTGCTCTGCTTGACATGTATGGGAAGTCTATTCCATAGCATGGGTAGTGTCTGGGTTATGAACTTGTCCCTCCAGCATGTTCTGTTGCTTGTGGTAATGAGGTTGAGGCCTCTGGAGTGTGTGGTGCGGAGGGATTGGGATTTCTTTAGATGTAGCATTTCTAACAGAGCTGGGTCAGACATGGCTTTGTAAGTCAAGCAGAGATCACCTCTAAGTAGGCGATATGAGACAGAGAATAGTTGGAGTTTTTTTAGTCTGTCTATATAGGACAAGTGTTTAAAGCCTAGGATCCTCTTTGTGAGGTACTTTTGCGGCCTCTCCAGTTGTTGCAGGTGTTTAGTGAGGCACATGCCAAATGGGGCATTGTACTCAATGATTGGCCTAATGAGGGAAGAGTAGAGGGAGACAATGACCTCTTTCTTCCTGGATGCAAAACCCTTAGTAATGAGATGTGCCACATAGAGGGACTTTCTGACCACAGTGGCAATGTGGTGGTCAAAAGAAAGGTTGCTGTCAACCTGTGTTCCCAGATCTCTTATAGCACCTTCTGTGTTCAGTGGGCTACCATTGATGTGGTAATTCATGGGAACTGTTTTTTTCCCAAAGGGGATGACAGCACATTTTTTTGGCATTGAGCTTAAGGCCATGGTTCTGACACCAGTCGTTGGTCTCAGTGAGGCCTTTCTGTAGGATGTCAACATCACTCGGAGAGTTAATAATAGCTCCCAACTTGCAATCACCTTGCGAACTTTGTCAGTCAGAATCCCTTCGTGTTGGCCTGAACTTCAGAGAAGTAGATACCAAACAGGAGAGGACCCAGGACCGAACTCTGTGGGACTCCACTCGTGACTGGTCTGCTTTCTGACTTGGAGTCAGCTACTTTCACACTGTGGGTTCTACCTGTGAGCCAGTTTGCAACCCACCTAGTGATATAAGGGTTGATGCCCAGCTTAGCAAGTTTTTCTATGATTCCTGAGTGGGGAATGGTATCAAAGGCCTTGGCCAGATCAAGGTAGGCTGTATTAACCACCTTGCCTTCATCCACAGCTCTGCTGACTGACTCAAAAAAGTCAACCAAGTTGAGCAGGCATGATCTACCCATCAAAAAATCAAACTGTGTGGGATCCAGAGTTTGGAGATTCCCTGTATCCTTGTTTATTAGGTCCATGATGATGTGTTCCACAGCTTTGCATATCAGACACATCAGGCTAATGGGGCAATAGTTCCAAGGGTCTGTAGTCGCTCCTGCTTTGAGGAGAGGGATGACTGTGGCAGTGCGCCATTTGGTAGGGACAAAGCCAGAGGTGAAGCTGTGACTGAACAGGGCACACAGGTGAGGTGCCAGTTCACTCTGTAGTTCATGTAGAACACAACCAGGGATATTGTCAGGTCCCACAGAAGCTATATTCTTGGCCAGGGACAGTGCTGTTTTAACCTGTGGAGCAGTAATACTGGGTGTCTGGCAATCTACTGATATTGTGACTGATCCCTTGGGGTGGAGGGGTAAAGTTGGCACTGAATCTGTTGGCCAGTATATTGGCAATATCTGTTGGCTTGGTATAGGAGGTACGATTGTGCAGTAGCTCAGAGCAAATCTGGGTATTGCCGTGGAGATTCTTTACATAACTATAGAAGACCTTGTGGTTTTCTTTACTATCTGCTGCAATTCTGGTTAATGTTAATGTTGGTCATAGTAAGAAAGCAAGCACAGATATATAGCAGATGTGAAAACTGCATAGGACAAATGTGCAGGATGTGGGCTATGTGTCCTATTACATGTTAACATAAAGCAAGCTCCTGACATAGTAACTCACATTATACTTTAGCTGTCCATACGTATAGTGCTGCATTGTCACTGTACAGCATGGTAGTGGAATCAGTGGAGTCCTTCATCTCCATGTCTGCATATCGTGCTGCATGCATATGTAACAAATCAGGTGCATACTTGTCCAGATCCATGCATTTGTTGTTGCTGTCACATATGCAAATCTGCTACACATGTAATTCATGCTCTTGGTAAAACACATAAATATTGACATAGCAGGGCAGGTCATTTTTAACTTATCCCTAATGAATGATGCCAGGCATTAGTTGGCACAGAGGGTTAAGGCTATGAGCTGTAGCTCCTGTGGTACAGGATTTGATTCCCTCAGCCCCCATTTGTCTACTGTGTGAAAAGTCACTTAACCAGATATTGCCCCAAGGTCACCCCTAAGAAGGTGTGTGTCCAGTGGGCTTACCTGGTTAATAAATGGGTATTATCAAGTGTGTGTTTTATGTACCTGTTGCACTCAACAACAGTTCAGCCATGGCCAGCAACATAATTGATGGCAATGATGATTTCCTCTCATTGTGCAAAACAGCTATATGATTACCACCAGTTTATACTTCAGTGGTCCCCCTTTGTAAATACATCTTCAAAAAGGATAAGCCTCACTAACAATGGAGTTTGATTTGCTGTGCTTGCCTGTATCCTTTACATTGCTATGTAGTTGATAAATGGGAGTTGGTGTCATTTAAGTGGCTGAAGAAGATATAGTCTGATCATGGTGATGCAACAAACACATGTATGGCTAATGCGGTGTGCTGGCTATACTTCTGTGCCTGTCCACGTCAGACAGGCCATCAGTGGTATTAAGTAGTGTGTCAGATGAACCGTATTTATTGTTATACTGTAAAGCCTGCCTAGTGGGTTTAGCCTTACATAAACCAAAACTGTATTTTTTATAACTCTCTATGCACACACTACAAGCCAGAATCACCACACCCTTTGGCATAATGCATTTGAGCTACTCCATGTTCATATCACCATAGGCAAAATCCAATACCACTTCCTTGCAAGGAATAGGTCCCCCATCTATGACCAAGGAAACCCATACCATGTATTTAAATGTATTGGAAACACGCACCATCCAACCCAACACCATACTCAAGGGTGACTTTAATCACCCCACTATTATGTGGGAATCCTATACAACACCAAACATACTGGGACAGACATTCCTGGATTTTGTAAACACAAACTCCCTGGACCAGACTGTCAATACACCAACCAGGGGTACAACCATACTGGATCCGGTCCTCACTAATATGGAAGAGTGCTTCACACCCCCTAGTGTAATATCTTCCCTAGTAAGGTCAGACCACAAAATTGTCTCTTTTAAAGTAAAAATATAACCTGGGCTCCCAACTAACCCTGAAATATTCAGGAACTACTCTAAGGCTAACATCCTGCTATTAAGTGATAACCTACAAATTTTCAGGCCCCCATAAACTCTGAGAACACTGTTGCCTATGCAGAACTGTTCACAGAAACCCTATACAAGCATGTTAATAGCTGCATAGAGGCATCTGTATCCCTCAGGAAAAAGTACAGAACTAACTCAAAAAACAATCCATCCTGGTGGAATCACAAAATGAAAAGGCCGTATGTCAGAAGGAAGGAAATTATGGCAACAATTAGAAGGTGCAGCACCCAGCAGGATAAAAGTACTTTCAACAAACTAAACAAACAACTCAGAGGACAAATAAAGTCTACCAAAGCCAAATTTGAGGTAACTTTCGCCTCCCAGGCCAAGGACAGCTATAAGGCATTATTTAGCTATGTCTGCAACCTCAAGGGCAATACACAATTGTGTGCAGAGCTCATAGTAAATGGAGCACCTATAATGAGCCAGAAGATATAGCAAACTTACTGGCTGACAAATTCAGCTCCAACTTTACCCTTCTTTTTCCTCAAATTTCCATCAGGAAATACCATCAAATATATCTCTGATGATATATCTTTCCTCAGGAAATACCATCAAATATATCTCCCCCTGCTATCACTCGGGAGCAGGTCCTTAATGCTCTCTCTAAGGCCAAGAACACTGCGACAATGGGTTCAGGCAATATCCCAGGATGCCCTTTAAATGGCATGAAACATGACATCTTACCTTTAAACATCTATTGCAAGACCACCAGTTATTGGAGAGCCCACATTCTGCCTCTCAATAGTCATCTTGGGATTATTGCTTCTATTTTCTCCTGGTGAGAGAAGGTATACAGGAACATTATTTCCTGGAGACTGCTGATCACCAGAAAGCCTAATAACTACTTTATAAGTGACAGCTTGGAATCTGTGCTTATAGTCTGGTCCTGGAGAAAGAAGGAGCAGAGTGCATTGATTCCTGATGGTTTATGGTTGGAGAGTGAGTGTCTGTGCTTAACGTTTCTGATTGGTCTGGTTGCTATTTAAGGCATCTGCCAGAAAAAGGCTACAAGCCTACAGACACTCGCATCACATGGGACAAGACTGTGGATCACCATACAGGCTATGGCCTGCTTCTCTTCTTAGGATCAGTGCTAACATTTTGCTTCTGGTGAGAGAAGAAGCAAAGGAGCATTGTATCCCAACAGAGTGAAGCTGTGCTGAGACAAGCATTAGTAGTATCCAGGCAGTAGCCATTCATGCGACTCCCCTCTTTTCATCATTCTTGACAAGCTAATTATTTGGTTTCAGTAAGTACTGCCTGATTTGTTTCTAACTTCAGAATATCTGCCTAAATACTTCATCCTTAAATTTTCAGGGTCTATGTATTAGTTTCCCCTCAAGTGTTTGGCAGTGCTGTGTACAGACTCAGACACCTTGAGTGGCATTTTTCCTGTAAAAGCACAACTGAAATTTCTCCAGTACCTAGTTGCACACAGGACAACTAGTTTGCAGTGACAAGCACTGTCCACATAGTTGCAAACCGGATAATCCTGACAGTGACTAATATTTTCACTCCAACTGTCTAATCAATAAAAATGGTATGTTGCCATGGATATGAACTTTCCTACTGTCCCTGTTACCGTCTTGGTGGATATGGGCATCCTGAGGCTATGTAGAAATTGCCTCATGTTTACTGACAACCAGTTAATTCTCAAAGAAATTGATATGGTATGTGAGAGATGTATTTACACAATGCCACTGGAGGCAAAGCTCTCACATAAAGGTACTCCTAATGTCAATAAGGTTGTCAGTAGTACACACGCTGCACCCATCATGCACAATTCAAAGCAGACATATCGACCCACATATGCTGAGGCACTTATACGTAACCTTTCTAAAACATGATAGATGAAGTACACATGGCAAATACCCTCAGCAGCCCCAAATGCGCTCTTTCAAAACAACATCCACATCAACACGTAGAGCTACATCTCATGGAGCCTCTATCTCTAAACCTATAAGGCAAGCCACCACACAATCCAACATTCTAGTCATTGGAGACTCTGTCGTGAGACACACTGATGTCCCTCTCACTAGGCTGATTATGGAGAAAGTTACAGTCAGTTGCTTATTAGAGGCTAGGATCCACCACATTACGCATGCACTCAGGTCATTGGACCACAATTACCAATATGACTCAGTCATAGTCCATGTGGGAGTAAATAACCTAAGATGTACTTCCCTAGACTATATGAAGAGAGACATCATGGAGCTCTTGGAATATGTGTCACAGGCTGGTATGAGGCTAGCATTGGGCAGCATTTTACCTTCCCCAAGGATGATGCCACAATACGAACAAAAGATGATTGACTTTAATAATTGGCTTAGTTTCTGGTGTCATTCTAAGGGGGGGGTGCAATATTTGTCAGCATGGAAGGAGATGGTCAACAGACCACACTGCTTTGCAAGAGATGGTCTGCACGTCTCCCCTCTAGGGTTTCGAATACTAGCTAAAACATTGTCTTCCCCCATAGTGCCTTTTTTATGCAATGCCAAACTGAAAGTACTTCTGACATAGCAATTCAAAAACAAGAAAATCTAAAGGTATTACTGCTCAATGCTAGGAGTCTAAACAAAAAACTCCACTCCCAAGAAGCTCTCTTTACCCTAAAGAATGCTGATGTCTGTGCGGTCAGTGAGACATGGTTTAATGCTGCGGACAGCACACCAGCAGTGCAAGGTTATAATGCCTTCCACACTTTTAGGCCAGCTACTTCAGAGGCAGGGACTAAAGGTGGAGGTGTCTCTATTTACATCAAAAATAAATATTCTTCAAGGCTGGTCAAACAGGACAATGCACTTGAGCTGTTCCATGTTCAAATCGCCACAGGTAAAAATCCCATACCACTTCCTTGCAAGCTATAGGTCCTAGTCTACAACCTAGGAAACCCATACCATGTATTTAAACTTATTAGAAACACTAACCATCCAACCCAATACCATATTGATGGATGACTTTAATTATCCACTATTAACTGGGAATCCTACACAACACCAAATGTACATGTACAGAGATTCCTGGATTTTGTAAACACAAACTTCCTGGACCAGATAGTCAATGCACCAACCAGGCATGCAGTCATACTGGATCTGGTCCTCACTAATATGGGAGAGTGCTGCACACCCCCTATTGTAATGTCTTCCCTGGTAAGGTCAGACCACAAAGTGGTCTCCTTTGAAGTAATAATAAAACCTGGCCCCCCAGCTAAACCTGGAATATTCAGGAACTATTCTAAGGCTAACCTCCTGCTATTAGGTAATACACTTGCAAAATTTCAAGCCCACATAAACCCTAAGAACACTGATGCCTATGCAGAACTGCTCACAGTAACTCTGTACAAGCATGTTAATAGCTGCATAGAGGCAACTATATCTACCAGAATGATGTACAGAACTAACTCAAAAAACAAGCCACCCTGCTGGAATCACAAAATCAATAGGCTGTATAACAGGAGGGAAAAAATCATGGTAAAAATTAGGAGGTGCAGCACCCAGCAGGATAAAAGCACTCTCATCAAACTAAATAAACAACTCAGAGGACAAATAAAGTCTACAAAGCCAAATTTGAGGTAAGTCTGGCCTCCCAGGCCAAGGACAAGCACAAAGCAATCTTCAGTTATGTCCGCAACCTCAAAGGCAATACAGAAAGCTCATTGTAAATGGAGCCACCTTTACTGAGCCAGAAGATATAGCAAACCCCATGGCTGATAAATTCAGCTCCAACTTTACCCCTCCCTACCCCTCAACCTTCCCTAAGGAAATATCTTCAAATATAACACCCCCTACTATCACCAGGGAACAGGTCCTTAATGTTCTCTCTAAGACCAAGAAAACTGCATCAATGGGCCCAGACAATATCCCAGGATGCCTTCTAAATAGCATGAAACATGACCTATCAGGGCCTCTGGAATTACTATTTAACTGTAGCCCACAAACAGGCTTCATGCCTCATGAATGGAGAAAGGCAACAGCCATCCCTCTGCACAAAGGTGGGCCATCTACAGACCCTGGAAACTACAGACCCATAAGTCTCACTAGTCTTATATGTAAAGCCATGGAAAGAATTATCATGGACATGATCACTAGAGATATAAGAAACCTTCAGACACTGGATCCAACCCAGTTTGGTTTCGTCAAGGACAGATCATGCCTACTCAACCTGGTGGACTTCTTTGAGAAGGTCACCAAAGCAATGGATGAGGGCAGAATGGTTCACACTGCCTACCTTGACCTGGCCAAGGCATTTGACACAATACCCCACTCAGGCATTGCTGGCAAACTCAAGAGGTTAGGTACAAACCCGTATGTCACCTGGCAGATAGCCAACTTGCTCACAGACAGGAACCAGGAAGTTAGAATTGGGGAGTCCACCTCTACAAAGAAGCCAGTCACAAGTGAAGTCCCTCAAGGTTCGGTCCTTGGACCTCTTCTTTTTAGAATTCACCTCTCTGAAGTCAAAGCCAAAGTCGATGGTCTCTGGCTGACTAAATTTGCAGATGATTGCAAATCAGGAGCTGTCATTGAATCCCACACAGACAAACATGTTTTCCTTGAAGGGCTGAATCAGACAGACAGCTGGTGTCACAGCCATGGATTAAAACTAAATGCAAAGAAATGCATAATAGTATATTTCGGGAAGTCATCCATCCTGTTAACTATCATATTGACAACACACCTTAGAGATGACCAAGTGGTCAGGGACTTAGGGACACACATAGACAATAATCTAGCATTTGAGCATCATGTGTCTACAGTACTGAGGAAATCATTCTATGTTGCACAACTTATAAACAAAGGTATGGGATCTAGGTCCAAGGAAGTCATTGTTCCACTGTATTTGGCATTCATCAGACCTATCATTGAGTACAATGTCCCCTTTGGTATGTACCTAACCAGGCATATCAAACAAATGGAACATCCACAAAGGTTCCTCACTAAAAGAATATAAGGCATAAGTAAAATGTCATATGCAGACTGTCTCAAGGCCCTATCCCTGTATTATTTCTCCTACAGGCTTTTGAGGGGAGATCTACGCTTGGCATACAGGGTATTGTCAAACCCCACTCTGATGGACCTCCTGCATATCCACAAAACTAACAGCGCCAGAATTACTCATTGTAAAGACTTAAACCATGCCTGTGATATAAATAGGACCTGCTGGAGAGACAGATATGTATCCCAAAGCCTGCCCCATCTCTGGAAAAGACGCCCCATCCATGTGAAGCAGAGTTCCTCCCTAACCCAATTCAAGTGTAACTTGGAAATTGGATTGGGAACAGGAAATTGATCCATGGCTTGGCATTTGTGTCTCTAATGGACGCAGGCAACCTGTAAATGTTTCCTCTCACAAGCCTCTGCTTAACACATATCCAGGGTAACAGAAGTTGTCAGAGATTTGGGATGCATGACTAGGCTTAAAAAGGCCCTTGTCGTTAGCCTAATAAACACCTATGAACATATAACAGTAATAATATAGCCTCTACAGCTCAGAATGATAGCAAATTTCTGCATGCAGTAGACGATGACACAGTATTCTGTATGCAACATATTGCAGTGTGTTGCATGCCACTGCAGACCACTTAATATCTAGTGTGGACCAACATGGCTGAGTCTGGATAATGTCAGATTCTTGTGCATATCTGTACATCTTTTTTACCACTGTATCTGTATATTTGCATGCATATACCTATACAACTCTGCACATCTGTATTGGCAATGTCTGTCTGCATGCTTGCATCAACTCTTCACTGCCGGAGTCAAAATGCCATGGTGGACTTGTGAGAAGTATTACTTGGCTCCCTGTGAGATGTGCAAGACAAAAAATAAACTGCACTTCAGCCAGAGTAGCTGTGAATTTTAAAACTTGCTGTTATATTTTTCAAGTATTTCTCTACACCCACTGACATGGGGGAGCTGTTCCCCCACCTTCCAGTTATTTATATACACTAACTAATAGATCATTGCACTTTGGAATAGGGGAAATTCTCTGTGATATTGCAGTCTTAGAGTCCCAAAATACTATCGATAACCCTGCTACCATCTCTGCTGCTCATCCCATATCTCCTCTCAGCTTATGAAATCAAAGGTCACCTGAGCTACCACTACCCTAAATTCCAAACTTCCACCCTACCAGTAATAAATAAAAATGCCCACCTCACCCTTTCCCTTGTACCCTACTCCTCAACCCCACAGAAGTACATCCTTACTAGACCTAGCTACATTAGTCCCAAACCTACACACTATCATAAAACTCTCTTCAAAATCTGGAAACTAATACTCAGGTTAAAAAACAACCTCACAATGAATGGTGACATCCATCCAAACCATGGCCCAACCCCACTTTTTAACCCTAACCCCACTACCAACATCCCTACCAACATTGCTTCATCAAATAGACCACCAAACTCCCTGCTGGCCTGCCATCTAAACATCAGGAATATAAATAATAAAATTCATCATCTGCATGCCCTCTTAGCTGTTCATACACCTGATATACTATACATCACAGAAACGTGGCTAAAACCTGCCACTAAGGACAATGAGGTTCTGCCACCAGGGTATAATATGCTTAGACTAGATTGCACCTCGAGAAAGGGCGGTGGGGTAGAAATACTTTACAAGTCTAACTTATCTGTTACCATGGACATGCAACACCCCCTCCAAATCAATAACGCTGAAACTCTTATCTCAAAACTACATATTAATAGTAACAAAAGCATTAACATTGTCTGTGTCTATATACCCCCAGGAATATACAGATACTGTAGAATATTTCTTAAAGTAATTGTCCATTAACTATCCACAAGAAATCATTGTTCTCGGGGATTTCAACATTGATTGGAACCTTTGTTCCTCTGAATCCCCCACGACCCATGTAAACCTCCATGGGTTTACTCAGACCATATCCTCCCCCACTAGGACAGGCAAACCCTACAATAAAGAAAGTACCCTAGACTGGGTACTCATCAATAACCTTCCGCAATACTATACATCAGGCACTTTACCTGATGACCAAAGTGATCACTGTCTCACCTATATAATCAAGCTCAAGGTAAACTACTCCCAACGTCTCACCTATAGAACTATAAGAAGCAACAAGAACTTTAATCTCAATAAGTTTAATAATGAACTCAAGGCATGTAATTGGTCAGCCCTAAAAAATCTCCCCCTAGATGAAGCTATCTCATACTTTAATGCCAAATTCCTTGCTCTTCTCACCTCTCATGCTCCCAACCGTACCATAAGAACCAAAGTTAACATTGCACCGTGGATCTCTGAAGACACCAAAGCAAAAATCACACTTAGAAACAAAGCATGGGCTACCTACCAAACAACAAAAACCCCACTTGATCAACTTAGATTTAGACAGCTAAGAAATGACACAAATAATCTATAACCTTAGATAAAAAGAACTATTACTGCCATCTACAACAAATACACCAAAATAAACCTCAGAAGTTCTGGGCAGGACTAAACAAACTCCTCCATCCAGGCCAAACCACCACCCCACTCCCCTCAGTCTCCAAACAAAAATCCTCTGAAGACATTGCTAACACCTTTAACATCTTTTTCACAAAGACTATCCAATCTCTGGCCAGCCAACTCACTCCCAATGGCTCTAATCCAAGTTCAACCCCTACCAATACCCATGCATCCTTTAGCTTCCAACCTGTTCCTACTCAACTCATTATGACCCTACTTATGAAACTAAGACCCATATCTCTGGCTGCGAATCTTCTCCCTGCAGACTACCTACAAAAGGCTTCAGATGCTATATCATACCCTGTCTCTATCCTGATTAACCTGACTATATCTGAAGCCACCCTCCCCACCATATGGAAAATCTCCCATGTCATACCTCTTCATAAGGGAGGCTGTTCCACCGAACTGTCGCACTATAGGCCTATAGCAATTTTGTCACCACTAGCTAAAATTATGGAGAAGTGTGTACACATGCAGCTCATGCACTGTCTCACCCAAAACAAACTATTGTCAAACACTCAGCATGGCTTTAGGCCAAACCACAGCACTATGGGTTCCTATCAGCATTTCGAATGTTGAAAATGCTGAATTTAATTTAATCAAACTGAAATATTCGAAATCTCAGAAGAGTGAACTGACAGAACATCGATTTCTTTCCCAGGGAAAGAAATCGGTGGGCCGTCATCGGAGTTTGCTATTTCCTCCACTGTGGTGCGGTCTCGGAGTTGGTATATTTAAGAAGGGGGGGGGGCAAAGCCCCCCACTTCTGTCAGTGTTTAAAGTATTGAAATTTTTTTTTTTGCATGGAGCACACGATTTTTTTCCCTGGGAAAGAAATCGATGTTCCATCAGTTTGCTGTTTTGAGATTTCGAACATTTCAGTTCGATTAAATTGCATTTGGCGTTTTCAGCATTCGATATGCTGATATAGACCCCAGGACTACATCAGCCCTCCTCTCTTTTTCTAACATCATAAATCACAACTGAAACAAAAACAAACTATCCTCTGCACTCTTTCTAGATCTTTCCAAGGCCTTTGACATGGTCGACCATAAAATGCTTATGAACACCTTGAAGGCCTTTACTTTAAACAATCGAGCACTCCAATGCTTTGAATCTTATCTATAGGCCAGACAACAGGCAGTACTTTGGCAGGATAAGTTATCATTGTGCCTCCCCATCATGCTAGGAGTCCCCCAGGGCTCTATATTAGGACTCCTTCTTTTCTCTATCTTTATCAATGACCTTCACACAGTCATCCCAGATGCTACCTGCATTCAGTATGTGGATGACTCCACTCTGATTTATTCCACAACCTCCTCAGCAAGCCTACTCATGTTAACCCAAAACACCTTTAACACAGTAGAAAATTGGCTTTCAAACCAACATCTGATCCTAAACCCCAACAAAACTAAGCTGTTTCTGTTCCCCCCTACATGCAGGTCCCCACCACCACCCTTCAACATAACAGCAAATAACAGCACCATCATCTCCCCGAAAGCCCAAACCAAACTATTAGGTGTCATAGTCGATAACAACCTCAGGTTTGACAAACACATCAATCAAACTATAAAAACTATCAATAAAAAACTCGTCTCTCTTTATAGGATCAAATAATTCCTCACCCGACTTGCTAGAACCGCAATTGCCCGATCACAGCTACTATCAACCCTTCTTTATGGCTCACCTCTTTTCTCCAACTTGAACAAAACAGATCTTAATAAACTATCATCATGCTATAGCCAGATTGCCAGATTTGCTGCTGGCACACCCTACCGGACTCACCACTACCTCAACCTAAATCTCTTAGGATGGCTGGAACTGCCTTACCTACTACAGTTCAATCAACTCATAGTAGCCCATAAAGTTCTTTACTGACCAAAAAATATGTCTGCACTAAAAATATAATCAGCCCCTACAGTAAGAATCACCCACTCCACTCATCCACCCGACTCCTAGTTCAAACGGTAAAATCCAACCACTCTGCTGGTGACTCGCTATTTGCCAACTCTGTTGGTAAAACATGGAACTCACTTCCAGCAGACCTGACTTTAGAACCATTGCTAACCTTATTCAAAAACAAACTCAGGAATTACCTCAAATCACACTGGTTATGTCCATGCTCTAACCCTGACTAGTGTTCTCTCTTATTTCCCTGTTTCTTTTGCCTCCATTTTTTAGAAATTTTTTTTTCATACCAGAAAGGGTAAACCGAATAAACTGCCACTCATTGTGTCATTATCCTGAATGTTAAAATGCACATATTATCCATATTTAATACTTGTACTGCTCAAGTCTGCAACATGTATGTAACTACCATTTACTAAAACTTCTTTATGTCTATGCATGTAACTACTATTTACTAAAAGTTTCTTTATGTGTATGTGTACTATGAGCCTTGGAGCTTTTCTCCCCGGGCCTCGCTGAAAATGGACATATATCCAGTTGGACTATCCCGGTTAGCAAATGTAAAATAAAAAATAAAATAAAATAAATAATGCCTATTCCCCTATTCACATGTATTTTGCATTTCTGAGGATTTCAGTTACTGTCTTCAGATATTCAATGGGCATCCACATAGCTTCTCCATTAAGCAACCGACCCACAACTGCTTGAAAAAAATGGCCCATCACAGCTGACTGACAATACAAAAGACATACAATCTATCTTTTGCCTAGGGTAAAAATATCTCTAACTTTCTGTACAGTACAATGGTAAAAGAGAAACTCCCTAAAACAGTCTTGATCAGGTTTCTTAACTGCCTACATATCAGGGATACAAGCAGTAGTCAAAACCTTCTTCAACCAGTAGTTCAGACAGTTAGAACCTGATCAACTTGTCATCAATCATAAATGCATTAGCTTTAAATTGCTAGCCTTCAGTGCTTTGTACTCTTCTGTACCTCATGTCATACATAATCAGATTAGGCATGCAAATGCACAAACAGCCCATCGGTGAACATATATCATTTGCCATTTTATTAGATGGTGGAAGTGTGAGACCTGAGAGGGAAGCACCATGCTATAATTATCTCAGTATAATGCATATTTGTTTCCTTATCCTAGGGTCTGTGATTTTCTAAACCTGAAGAACAATGAAAATGGTTCAGTAAGACGCAGCAGTAGATGTGATGTCTGATACCATTTTATATCTGACAGAATTAGTCTCCACCATGAATAACCATGATGCCTGGGGGAAGGCTTTGTAACTACCATAAAATAGGTATGCCTTTCCTTGTTTTTAATAGATGGCTAAAATTACTTTACAAAGACATAATTTGAACATGAGGTGTTTGTGAGTGAATGAACCAACTAAAAGGGACCTGCCTATCTCTGTGTATACTAAGAGAAAATAATTATCTGGAATGCAAGTAATAATCATTAGAACATTAAAAGTATTTCAATGGTGAAGTGTAGGTAATAAGTACGTTGCAAACAAACCCCTAATAATGATGCATAAGTCTGTGCAAGTGAGTAATGACTCTAATCTGAATTTCAGTCTACAACATTTGGACCAAACAACCAAGAGCTTTTTTAAACTGTTCTGTACTTTTCATACTTCTAATTTCAAGTGATAAGTTATTCCACACCCTATCCACTCTTTGATGGAAAAGGTTTCCCTAACCTCTGGTATTTACCTGAGGCAGAGACACCAAATGTCTACAATTTCTGGTAATGAGATTATGATTCAAAAAGTAATTCATTTGAGCAACTCAAATAACAATTCTAGGTCCCCACAAATTAACTCGCACCTACTAGTAATGTTGGTGTTGGTCTTTTTGGCTTTTCCCAGTTAGGAGTCACCACAGCGGAACTCTGGTCCACTAATGATTGGCAGTCAATTTTTATGGTGTCACGTTGCCAGCTGGACACCCAACCTTCAGCAAAGGCACGCCCATTCACACATGTCTTTCAGAGGCCACTGGACCGCAGGGGAGGACATGCAGACTCCACGCAGAAGGTACTCCAGCCGAGAATTGAACAGGAGAACCTCTTGCTGTGAGGCAACAATGCTACCGCTGTACCACTGCGGCTTAGGGGCACAGATAAATACTAGTAATGCAAGTAATAATTAAATGGTTAAGAGTTCTTCGGTCTAGAATATTGCAACAGCAATTCTCCAAGAAGTGCAAGAAAGAACATGTTGAAAACAATAAATGTACACAGCACCACAATAAACTATTAAAAAACAAAAAGAGCAGCAACCGATTCTTTATTTTATGAAATGGATCTTTAAATGGATGTGCACTCATGGGTTAATTGGATTCAGTTATTTAATTTATGTATGGTAATGTGAGTATTTAAAGGCTGTGTTGGTGTTAATACATTTGATTGTAGTTCTGAGGAAGTCTGTTTAAAATTAAAGGGCAAATCCTAGGTAAACCATTCGTTGTGTGTGCGTGCTTGCCTGCCGTTCCTGAAGCTGAATCGGTTGCTGCTCTTTTTGTTTTTTACATGTTGAAAACAATATGGCTTGTTTCTTTCAAGCTCATTGAGAAAAGGATACTGTAAGGAAATAAAAAAAATTGCTATGTAGAGCATACATATACTAATTAGCATTATTTGTGATTAAGCATGTATCTAAGCAAATCTGTTGTTTGCTTACTAAGTCAAGACAGTGGGGCTTTATTAGATATAACTTTATTAGACATAACTGAGGCCAGGATGTAGACAAAAGTAGTACATGCATTTACACTTGAGCATTAAGACAAATAAAAAGATCATAAAAGTTTAGGCTAAAGGGAGAAGGCAAAATGTGAAGTAATTAGCTATTAATAGTAAATGAGGAACTTTACAAGCCACCATCCTCCCAGTTCAGAAGTTGAGTTTTTACAGTTTCCTTTCACACACAGAAACATTTATCAAGTCATACAAGCTGCCTAAACACTGTATACGCATGGAACAGAGTACTTGGATACAATAGTTGTTGTTTTTCTGTAATATCAGCCTTAAAGCTGGTCTTTGGATGGCTGCTAGGTAAAAAAATGAGTAAAGGGTTGTGAAATATAATTAAATAGTTTATCATCAGTAATGGAGGAAACTCATGAGTGTATATGGAGGATGAGTTAAGCAAATTAAAAGAAGATGTCAGAAACAAGATATATCATTTCTAGTTCAGTCTGCTCAGTGAAGTGATATGAAGATGTAAGTAAAGAGTGAGAGCTCGTGTTTTATTAACTACTGCTTCAGAGTGTGGCTTTTATTGCTTTATCTTTCTTATCCAATATTTGCACTGGAGCAGCTTAGTCAGAAGAAGTCAGTAGTTGCCTTGGACCCTGGCCTGCAGAGTTGCATACACTAGAAATTCAGAGGAGAGATTTTGACACCCAAAACTAAAGACACAGAGGAATGCTGTATTAAAGCTTTGCACCAAAAATCTAGACAGTAGATAAAGTAAGTCACTATCCTCATACCTAATAGTGTAGAGGTAATTTGTCTACCAAGCATATGCATGTTAGTTCAAAGGCAATGTTTGGGGATTGTTTCCCTGCCAACAGAAGGGACATGGACATGGATCTCATGCAACACAAATGCTTACTACACTTCTATTGCAATAATATTGTATTTGCCTTCTGTGTGGCTCTGAGCAAGGTCCTGCATGGAAAGTGAGCTTCAGCACAGCTGGGCAACCCAGTCAACAAAACATAAATAAAACACACTCATACACACACACACACACACACACACACACACACACACACACACACACACACAAATTGATCAGGGTGCACAGTAATGGCCTGACCTCCACATAACACCACAATGTTCTCAGTGATGCTCAAGGTTCTCAAGGGTGATTTTTAGCATATACCAGACAACAGCATTCTGTGTTCTGCATCAGAATAGAACACAAGGCACTTGGGGGAGGGTCCATACAGTGTCATGTAGGGCACATAACCTAGATGCACTGTGTGAGCAATGCACAAGATGCTCAGAAGGGGGTCTGTATATTGTAAGGTAATATGCACAACATGGTAGCATTGTGTACTGTATAACTAGCTAGCACCTAAGTTATAGAGGGGCAACATTATAAAACTGGACACACAGCATCACAAAAGCAGCAGTGAGTATCCTATGACCACATATGGCACAGGGAGCTTGTGATGGGTTGAGAACCATTAAAGACAGGCACTCAGTAGAACAGCACTGTGCACTGATGTGTATGATGCACAAATTACTCAGAGTGGTTAACATCAGTGCTATGTGGTATGCACAGCAGTGCTGCAAAGTACACCCTACAAGTCCATCATGCACAAAATGTGAGGTGTAGAGTTTGATACCTGAATGTTGGATGCACTGTGCACATACACCTTAATAGTGCATTTTGTGCCAGCACAGTCTGACATATGATTTCATAGTAGCAGCATGCAGCATACAGTACAAAGTTAACAGTGTGAATCGTTAGGACTAGGTTAGTGTGCAAGACTCTGTAACACAATTCAGAAACATATGAAACTGCATTGTACTAATCTTACACTTCTGTATACAACCTGTTTATCTGCATATCATTTGAGCTTCATACTTTGTGATTACCATCGTGTATTATGGCACCTTGGCATAGCAGACTCACATTGACCTGAAGTGATGTCAGCACATTCCCCTCCCCTATTCGTCATTGGATTATTATGTAATTGCAGTGCTACAACTATACTGTTTAGATGTTTACATTTTTGGTATTTTAGCATTCCTTCAACCTGTATAACACTGATATTATCTCTATGGGTCAGTTTGGGGGGGGGAGGTTTGCTGGGACTATTTTCATCATCAGCTTTTAACAGTATACGTAATAATTTAAGATTCTTGCTATCAGAAATCTTTTCTCATTTTTAACATTCAAATAAGTGATCTTGACCATCAGGTACCTACACTGAAGCATAGTTTTAATGATCCAGCTTTAACTTGCTGCAATGCTTTGATGTTTTGTTTTTGTTTTGACTTTGATAACGAGTTATTTTCAGTAACTTATGAGCGTACTTTGCATTACTCAAGTTACTTATAAAAGCAGTTCATTACTTGTAACACATACATTTTTGTGGGCTATATAATGAAATGCTGAGCTCTGAAATCAGCATTGTTCAGTTTGATACCAGTGAAACATTACAAGGGTGCAAAGCTGCCCACGGAAATCGTCACATGTTGTAATTTTGCTAGTTTTTCAGGTAACCATGTAGCTGTGAAGCAGGAAAATGGAGATTCTGTGGCTTCCAGCAAGACATTTAAAAACCTCCCATGGTTACAAACACTGGCAGACTGACTACATAGCAGTGTACTGGATGGTCACTCAAGACAATCAGCATCATGGGACAACAGTATACCTCACAATCACAAACAATTTAGACATAGAGTTGAAGAAAACTAAATCTGATAATGCAGTGAGTTCTAGACATCTGCCTTTCCCAAACAGTATACTGGGAGTGAGAATAGTAAGAGTGATTTTAGTTGATTTTTCATAATCTAATTACTCCATCTTTTTCTTTTTGTATGATACATTTGACCTCTTTCTAAAATGTGTCAAATGTTTAATCAGACAAGTGTAGCACACCCGCAGGTATAGCTGAAGAGATATGGGTTCCTTCCTACCTGACTCTGGTGACACCCCTATAAGCCCAACACACCAAGGTGGCAAGAGGGACAGATTTTATTCTAGGTGACACATCTAGTTTAAAAAGGCAATAGCACAACCATCAACAAATTATTTCAACAGTGCACCAGTTAGCAATAAAGCAAGGTGAGATATGCATGCAATAAAAGCATACATTCACCCTCTTCCCCAGAACTCAACAGAAGAAATTCTTGACAGTCAAACATGCACAAAGAAGGCTATATCAATGCAGTAAAGTTTTATAATTCAGCAATACAAACACGGGAAAAAATGGAATGTCATTAAGCAATAAAAGAGTCATGATACAACAATACAGATATGAGAAGATGCGATGTCACTGAGCAGTAAAGATTCTTTAAGGCAGCAGTACTAACATGGCAAAATGCATTATCATTGAACAATAAAGATTTATAGTGCCACAATACAAATATGAGAGAATGCAATGTCATTCAGCAGTACTAACATGGCAAAATGCATTATCATTGAACAATAAAGATTTATAGTGCCACAATACAAATATGAGAGAATGCAATGTCATTCAGCAGTACTAACACCCTGTAACCCCTTGATCAGTTCTAAACAGACCAACTATGAAACACTCTATTATACCCTGTTCACTGACCAGTGACTATTTACAGTCTTGCTGGCAGCATGATGGCACCCAAGTTGGAGCTCATATGGATCCCAGTTATTTGTAATCCACAACGCATTTGGGGGGAGCCACAATCTTATAAAAATATAAAAAGATGGTCAGAGCCTCTCACCACTCTGTTGAGAATATCCTAGTGACCAGGCACCATGGTTCCTCTGATGAGAAAAGTAGAAAATCACCTACCATAACTCTGGTAATCATCTATGGCTTCTCGGTACTAGGCCCAAGGGAACTCCTTTTCTTGCTGAATCATAGCAGGCATGGAGCTACTGGTTTCAGACTTCTTCCCTGATTCCACAAAATACCATCATCCAGGATTTCAGCCAGAGACAGACACAATCTGCTACTTCACTTCCCTGTCCCAAAGCAATAGAAAAGAAAATCCAGTCATGCTGCAAGGCCCTTTTCCCTTCAGCTACATGTTTCAGTCTTCCCTCCTTCAGCTAGTGTTCCAGACCCCTCTTTCACTTTCAAAATCGTCTTTTATATCCCTGAAAAGGAGCTCCACCTGGTGGTGTAATGGAAACCTACAGTCTATTACTTATACATGAAAATACAGTGGGAGCTACACAAGAACAAAACACTGTAGTATAGAGCCTTGATAGTAACCTCCTAGGGAGTTGTAAAAGGGAATTTGGATCAATACTGACATCCACGAAATGTCTCAAAAGATGAAATACCCTACCCAGTTTTCCCATGGCAGTGGATCCATTATGGTCAAAAGTGAGAGTCATATTGACAAATTAAGTCAGATCTCTAGTCTTATCTGCAGTCTTTTAGGTTTTTAATGTAACAAGCATTGTCAAGTACTCTGCATTATGTTACATTAACTTTCTTGGGTGGCGTAAGCCAGGGAACCTTGTTGGCTAGGCTTACTTAGGCCCTTGGGCCGATAGCCTAGTACCTACCTATGAACCTATGAACCTATAACACATTAGTTGCAATGAAATTCAAATTGCTGTTTAAGCTTCACCTCTTTAATTCATTTGCATTGTCTCGGGAGACCAAAAGAATTAGCATGTGCTATTTTATAATTTTCTGTATAACTAGTTAGTAATACATAACCTCAGTTATATGTTACCCACTGAAGCAAATATATTTGGCAGCAATAATAAGACTATATGACTGAGAAGTGCATATTAAGACCTTAGAATTTTCCTGTATTTAGATGATTCATTGGGCAGCAAACTATTAGCTAAATTTGAGTTTTGTTTCAAATTAATGAAAAATACAAGTGTTGCAAAAAGTGTTTGCCAACATAAACAATGTCATTGCTGTTTAATATCAATATTTTTGCTTCAGAACTTCATTTTGGTAGTTTATGAAGCCATTTAGTGAATGTAGGCAGAAACTGTTGTCATATTTGGCATGGAAGGTATTTTTTACATGAATGTTTCTCTTAGCATGCAACAAATCCATTTTGGTCTGGTAGTGAAGTGTGGCATCTATCACATTTGTTAGCTGCTGTGAAGAAAGCCTGTACTGTTTTGCTTGAAAAAACAGAGAATTGCCAAAGTTATGATGCAATATTCATCTAAGTAACTGCAACTTTGTGATCTTGAATATTACTATGTATCTTGATATGAAAGCTCACTATCTTAAAAGGCTTAAAAATGTTCATAAGTAATGCAAACTTTGTGGCAAAATAGCAACACAGTGCATGTG
Source organism: Protopterus annectens (assembly GCF_019279795.1). Taxonomy (NCBI): domain Eukaryota; kingdom Metazoa; phylum Chordata; order Ceratodontiformes; family Protopteridae; genus Protopterus; species Protopterus annectens. The sequence continues at coordinate 472,456,243 of NC_056726.1, forward strand.
ACTAGTTCTCCTGCTTAGGAGCTCACAGCAGCAGAGTTTAGAGAGAAAATAAGGTGGAAAGCAGGCTAGTTTGCATACCTCTCAATTGCCTAGATTTTTGCCACACATTTCTGCTCGGTTCCTTATAAAATTTGTGGTTTTATGCCAAATCACTGAGGACTGAAGTCACTAAATAAAGACATGCATTTGAGTTTCAGACTTCATATCCTTCAGAAAATGCATTCTAACACAAATCCTGTTATTCTAGCAAATGTCTGAGTTTATAAGAGCAATATTTAAACTGTGTCTCTATTTTTGTTTTTCTCCCCATTATTTTAGGCGTTGTGTAGATTTTTTGTGCTAAGAGGTTGAGAGGTATGCGTAGTTTGAGAAGTATATTAACTGCTAGTCGTTGTACAATTCTGAAAAAATGTGCTAGATAGACATCAGCATTCTAAATGCACAGGATATTACGTCTCCTTATCATGCTAAGAGCTCCCTGTAAATTTGTGCGATTCAATGGCATGCATTTAAAAAATTACATTTTATGCATTTCACACTGTATAGCATTTTATAAGGCAAATGGCGTATTATTTCAAGGATTTCAGTGTTACAGTGTGACAAAGAAGGCATGGGTAAAAACCAGAGCACATTCATGGTCTTTCCAGGAAAAGAAAATAATTCATCACTATCTAACACATAGGCAAATAAGAATATGCTTTTCATATACAGAATGTCTAGAAAGGGTGGCAACAGATATATCTGAGGATTTTGAAGATGTTTATATATCTGCTGTCTCAGGCAGTACAGAACAGGTTCCTAACTGCCTTTCATCATAGCAGTGAAAGAGAGAGGTACAGATTTCTCAACTGTAACTGTCACTCACAGCAAACATGGGAAACTCTTGGGAAATTTAACAATTTTTTTTTCAGGTTCACAGACTTGTTCAGTCTCCTTATATCTTGATCTTGTTTGAACAGTATCCCTCCTCAAAGATAAAGCATGGCAATGACCCCTGACCACTGCTCAAGTCCTAGGTCATGAGCAACTCTTGTTACACCTGGGATTCATATATGGTCATTAATGTAATTCTGCAAAAAGGCTTCACCTCCAGGGGCAAAACTTATCTTCATGCCTTTGTAAAATGTGTGTTTAAGAGTTCACTGGTTTCTTCAGAGTTTGCTTTCAAATCTAGGTTAAGCAAGTTAAATGAGGATCTTTGCATTCACAATATAAATATTTCTGCCAGACACAAACCTCTACTCATCTGAGGAACAAGAACCTTAGCAGTTTTGTTTCCACTCTCACTTTTTATTTTCTTCTCATCTTCCTTCACAGTATCTACATCTCTCTCTGCCAGGACATTAGCTGTAACATGAAATGGTGTAGAAGTAATACGATGAATTCCATTTCTCTTCATAAATGTTACAAATTCCACACATTATTAAACTAGCATTTATTTAACACTCTGTATATGAACATTTTGCTTTAGTTTTGTAATGGCAACCAGAGGAGTAAAGGAATTTGTGAAATACCAACAAGCAGACACACACACACTCACACACACACACACACACACACACACACACACACACACACACACACACACACACACACACACACACACACACACAAAACTGGAAACATTTTCTGAGGAATGACATAGTGCACATGCAATCTAAACCATTGCTTCCCTGGCCATTCCCATGGGCATAAGGATACATCATTTGGTAATGCAACATTTTCTGCAGTACAGAACTCCCTTTTGGTTGAAGTGTGACTATATCTCAAAAGTGCATTTCTCACACATCAAACTGAAATTCATTTATGTTAATGTGCTTATAAACTAAGCACCATTATAATAAAAATAGTATGCATAAAACACATTTATAAACCTGCGTTCAACGCAGCAGTTAATAACACTTTCCTGGAAAACTATGGCTGAAATTTGCTTAGCTACTCTAGCTTCACTTTCAAGACATGTTCATTAACTTATAGGAAATTATGGGGCCATTCAGAAACAAACAGCACACAACACTACATGAAATAAGTTTCATGAAAGGAGACATGCATGGAGAGGTGATTCAGAGAATGCGCACATAGTGCAGTATGCATTATATTTCAGGATCATTCCATCCTGTGGCAGAAGGTGTTTACCTGGTTTCTGTCAATTGGAAATCACTCCGGGGAGCTCAAAGTGTGGTCATTTATTGGCTAGAGGGCAAAGGAGTCAGTTTTCAAGCTTTTTTTCCTCTCAGCTATACATTAGGCAAGTTTGCACTGAGCTGCCCACCAATAAGCAACAGGTTAGCAATGCACTGCATAGAAACAAATGCTTAGACAGTAAAATTTCCCTATGAAGTTAGGATTAGGTACAAAACCTGTTAAGTGTTGTGGCATTTTGTGGAATTAAGCTTAGAGCAGCTAGCTTGCACATGGAATAGCAGTACTATATCTTAGCACTATATAACATCTTGGCCTTGACCCTAGAAACTAGTCTGTATATCAAATAGCACTTCCATATCCTAGCAATATATAACTTCTTGCCCTTAACCCCAGAAACTACTCTAGGAGTTCCCAGTTAAAACCAAAATCCTTAGTCCTAAACAACCCACACTATTACAGGACTGGACAACATGGATATGCAATTTCCAAATGTCTCTGTGGCCATCTTGGTAGAGTTGGGCATCCTAAGGCAATGTCATAATTAGTTAATCATTAAAGAAAATAACATAGTATGCAAGAGATGCAAATACACCACTTCCTTGGAGACAAAAATCTTGCATACTAACGAGGTTGTCAGGAATACCCACACTACATCCCTCACACGCACACTGCCCACCATACACATTTTTTCTTATGCTGAGGCAAATCTCGAAGACCTCCAAAGCCATGTAGTGGCAACACTGTTCCACAGCAATCACTAAAACACACACCAAAAGCAGCACCAAACATCTTGCATAAGACTAGAACCAATAACCCCATAAGGTAGGCATAAACTTTACCTAATACTGTTGTCATTGGGGACTCCATTGTGCAACACACAGATGCTCCACTCGCCAGGTTAGGCAAGGAGAAGATAATGGTTAATTTTCTATCTGAAGCCAGAATCTGCAATATCCTGCACACTCAAGTCACTGAACTCCAGGTTCCAATATGATTCTGTCATAGCTCATGTGGGTATAAATGACCTGAGACATACATCACTGGACTATATGAAAACAGACATAATGGATCTCTCGGAATATGTGCCACAGATAAGTATGAGCCTTGCATTGAGCAGCATTCTATTTCAATAAGGAATGAGTCCACAGTATGAACATAAAATGATTGATTTTAATAATTGGCTTGGTTTCTGGTATCACTCCAGGGGGTATCCAATATCTGTCAGTATGGGAGGACATGGTCTACAGACCATGTTGCTTTGCTAAGGATGGACTCCACCTGTCCCCCTAAGCTTTAAGATATTGGCTAAAACTTTATCCACTGCCTTAGAGCCTTTTTTAGGCAATGCCAAAAAGACAAAACTACCAACATAGTGAAAAAGTCTCCAAGCAACCTTAAGGTATTATTGTTCAATGCTAGCAGTCTAAACAAAAATCTCCATACCCCTCAAGCCCTCCTCACTCTGGAGAATGTAGACATCTGTGCCGTGACCAAGACTTAGTTCAAAACCATAGAAAGTACTCCAGCAGTGCAAGGCTACATAGCCTTTCACAAATTTAGTCTAACAACAGCACAGACTGAGGCTAAAGGTGGAGGTACCTCAGTCTACATAAGAAACAAGCATACCTCTAGGTTGTTTAAACAGCATGATACCATATAGCTCATCCACGTGCAAGTCACCATAGATAAGGTCCCTTACCATATCATGAAAAGCTAGAGATCATCATCTATGCCCCTAGAGTCTCACGACTCTTACCTAAACCTACTAGAGGTGCTCACCATCCAATCAAACACCCTATTCATGGGTGACTTTTGACTTCTCTTCTATAGACTGGGAAATGTACATTGCATCAGACTCACAGGCACGGCACTTCCTGACTTTATTAACAAAAGCATCCTGGTACAGATAGTGCATGCTCTAGCCAAAGGATCAGGCATACTTGTCTGGTACTCACCAACATAGGAAAGAGTTGTACCCCCAGTTACATCTTCACTAGTGAGGTTGGATCACAAGGCTATCTCCTTTGAAGTAAAAATCAGCCTGGAAAACCAAGCTAAACTAGTAACAGGAACTATTCTAAAGCAAACTACATCCTATTAAGTGCCAGTTTGTCAAAACGCAAGGAGACCTCTAACACTGAGACCACAGCTACCTATTCAGAATTATTCACAGAGCCCCTATACATACATGTGAATGGCTGCATAGAGACTGCAATAGCAATACCTAAAAGAAGTAAAGCCAAAACAAACACCAGTGGTGGAATCTTCACCTAAATATGGTATGTAATAAAATAAGAAAACTCATGGGCAAAATGAGGAAGAACAATTCCCTTAAAGACAAGTGCTCTCTTATAAAAGCAAAGAAGAGGTTAAGAGGTCTAATTAAGTCCAACAAGCCCAACTATGAGGTCTGTATAGCCTTGCAGGTTAAGGACAATCACAAGGTCTTCTTCAGCCATGTCTGGAACCTTAAAGGTAACACACAGCAATGTGCCAAACTGGTGATGAATGGTACCACCTTAACAGATCAGGATGACATAACAAATCTACTGGCTGATAAATTCAGCTCTAGCGTCACCAATCATTCCTTCCCAGTTTTACCAGGTAAAATCCCCTCCAACATACTACCCCCAGCTCTTAGCAGGACCAGGTGCTGGGAGGACTTGCAAAAGCCAAGAACACTGCCTCTATGAGTCCCACAACATCCCCTGTTACCTCCTGAACAGTCTAAAACATGACCTATCAGGGCCACTTGAGGCACTCTTCAACTACAACCTTGAAACAGGCTACATTCAAAGTGAATGGAGGATCACAACAGTCATTTCCTTCCACAAGTGTGGACCATCAACTGACCTAGGGGAACTACAGACCTATCAGTCTAACAAGCCTAATGTGCAAAGCCATCGAACGAATTATCATGGAAATGATAAACAAGGACAGAAGTCAGGATCGGTGAGACCATCTCCACCAAGAGACCAGTCACCAGCAGAGTGTCACAGGGCTACATGCTGGGTCTGCTCCAGTTTGGTATCTAAGTCAAGGCTAATGTTCAAGGTCTCTGTCTCACCAAGTTCATAGATGACTGTAAATTGGGAAATATTGTAGATTCCCTCCAAGATGCCACCATTTTACAAAAGGGATTAACACAGACAAATGACTGGTACCAAAGTCATTGCCTAAAACTCAGTGCCAAAAATGCATTATAATGCCCTTTGGGAAACTGTCAGGCCAAGTTAATTACTCCATCAATAAAACATCCCTAGGATTCGACCCAGTAATATGGGATCTGGGAACATATGTAGACAGCAATCTGGCCTTTGATCAATATGCAGCTAAGATAGTAAGTAAATCATACTGTGTTGATCAAGTTATATGTAAAAGTATACCATCCAGGTCCAAGGAAGTTACAGTACCACTTTACTCACCCCTTATCAGACCTGTCATTGAATACAATGCCCCGTTTGGCATGTATCTAACCAGACACTTGCAACAATTGGAATGCTCACAATGGTTTCTCACCAGGAGAATTCAGGGCATGAACACACTGTCGAAGAAAACCACAAGGCCAGTGAAATACACACTGCACACAGCAGATAAGATGAAAAAAGTATTTCAATAACTCAAAAAAATACAAATACTGTAGCGCCTCAGCAAATAGAGCTTTCTATGAGTTAATACACAATAAGAAAGAAGCACTGCTATTAAATACAAAATTCATATAGGCTAATTAAATAATTAGCAAATCAGAGCTCATCAGTTACAAAAGGGCTTTCCAATTACACCCTTATTTAAGCCCTTAGGTACCAATGTATCAAACTGTAGTATAAAAATTGTTTCTTTATAAAGTAATTAATTTTTTAGTACTACAACATCACTTGCAAAAACCTGTTCTAAAACACATGCTTTTAAGTCAATACACACCCGCTCATGAACCAAATTAAAGTGCATAGCCACTGGATTATCATAGTTTTTATTTTTTATGTCCCTAATATGCTCCTGCAGCCTCATCTTAAAAGATATTTTAGTTTCCCCTATATAAAAGAAACTACAGGGGCAGGAGAGTGCATATATTACTCCTTTTATGATACAGGTATAGGATGCTTAAGGGCAATATTTTACCCCATTCATTTTATCAAAAGATTTCACCATATGTTTACATACTGAGCATTTACCTCAAGGAGTAGTCCCCCAACTGAACACACTGACCCACACTGATCGCCTAAAAGCTCTGAATCTGTATTCGGTCTCCTACAGGCTGCTGAGAGAGGATCTTTACCTTGCTTACAGGGCTTCCTCAGACCCAAACCCAATGGATCTGTTGCACATGCACAAAACAAATAGCACCAGAAACACTAGATCCAGGGATCTGAACTTCACTTGTGGCATAAACAGAAAATGCTGGAGAGACAGATATGTGTCCCAAAGGATCCCCGTACTATGGAATAAGCTCCCCATCTATGTAGAGCAGAGTTCATCCCTGACCTTATTCAAATGAAACATTGACAATTGAATGGGAAATCATAAATTTACTACAGGTTTTGCCCCCATGCCCCTTATGGACAGAGGCTGTCAATAAGGAAAATATTATCCTAGCTAACATCCCCCCTGCTACCAATTCCCCCCACCCCCATATAGACACCATGATACTAGGGACCCAATGGTTTGAGGTGTGCAGCTAGGCTTGTAAGGGCCCTAATTGTTGCTAGCTTAGTAACAACCTATGAACCTATATGCAAATGAGTCCATAATGGCATGCAAATGAGAATTAACTTGCTAGTAACATATTTGTTATACAAATGATGAAATCAAAGATGGCTGAGCAATTCAGAAACATATAAAATTCCTGCAAAGAGCCACAATGATCATCTATTCTGAATGTTATGATTTTCAAACACACAGTAGCTTCACTATAATTTTGATTTTTTTTTTAGGAGAAAAATCTGCATTAGCAGAGCAGCACATGTTAATGGCCACCTTTGGAGTCAGTGTATTTATGATATTGCATATTATTGTCTTTCACAACTAAGATGGGTCTGTCAGTGGCTAACATACCATCATCATTATGTCCAGGACATTGTTGACTGCTACTGTGTAGACAGAAGCACTACATGGGAGTTAGTAGGCAAGTGTTGTGTCATGTGGAATCAAGAAAGATGTGTGTAATTCCTATCCCAGTGGACATGAAGGCTTCTGCAGCATTAACCATCCATGCAGTGGAGACTTTAATGCATCCAGCAGGGGACATCATAGGAGTTTTGCAGGTATCAGCCTTGCAAATCCTGCACCAGTTCTTTGAGCTGATTCTACAGCATGTGTAGGTGTATATTTGTTGTTTTATGGACATTAGAGGAGAAAACCACTCCCTACGCAGGCATTCTATGATGTAGCCAGTTTCCAGGAGATTACTATCAAGGCCCTGCCTGCTCCACATGACATCCAGTATATTAAACAGGAAGTAGTGGTTATTTATATACAATTTATCTGTTTGCCATCCAGGCAGTTTCCCTGATTCCCACATCTGGCACAAATGTATCCTCTACCAGCATTTCATATGGAGTGGCTTTCAACACAATTATCTGATTGGCAGGTAAACACACTGCCAGCCACAAAGTCCTGGTTATGTTGTTTCCATGGACATTGGCTGCAAAACATTCTTAATGGTGTCCCCTGTTGTGTATTGCCTTAGAATTATGACTGATGAGTTCCACCCATATCCCCTTTGACCATGGCAAAAATGGCTTATAACATCCCGCTGTCCCAGAAATGAAATATCATTGAATATGCCTTCAGATTTAATGAAGACTCTTCTGCTGCTTGAATACATCTGATGGTGCAATGTAGTATACAATGGAGACCTGCAATAACATATTCATTGTAATTAAATAATCAAATACATGATTTGTTGGGCATTGTTTTATAAACTTGGTGTACATTCATATAGTTCTATATATATTTATTATACATTTTTATATATATATTTTTTATACATTTTTTAATATTAAATCTTTTGAATGTAAATGTAGTGATAAGCACAGTTAAGTGAACTTATATGTTTTATTTAAGGTTTTTCATTTTACGGAGTAATACTGGTATATTTACAGCAGTGGCAAGTACACTGATTACTGCTCGTTTGAAATGTTTTGTGTAACTTTAATAACTTAATTAATTAAGCTATCACATGATGGTTAATTGACCCTATAAAAGATGTTAGAAATCCATGGCTTTTTGATCTTGAAAAAGCTTGGCAATGAGACCAAGCGAAAGCGCTTGATTTAAACTGTTTGGATTTATTTACGTATTTGTGCTCTACCAAGAGACAGTATTGTGCTGAAAAGTTTTAAACTGTTTGGTTTCATTCACGTATTTGTGCTCTACCTAGAGACAGTATTGTGCTGAAAAGCAAAGTGATTTAAACTGCTTGGACTAATTTTGTACTTGTGCTCTACCAGGAGTCAGTTCCGTGCTGAAAAGCAAATTTAAACTGTGTGGACATTTTCACGTGTTTGTGCTCTACCAAGGGTCAGTATTGTGCTGAAAAGCAAAACGTTTTAACCTGCTTGGTTTATGTCTGTACTTGTGCTCTACCAGGAGTCAGTTTTGTGCTGAAAAGCAAAGGTTTTAAAAACAGTTGGTGTTGAACAATAAAATCGTTTATCCAGTACCTCCGTTGGCTGTTTCTAAGCAGTGGAAAGCTTGCTTTGGTGTTTTTGGGTGCTCACATTTGTTTTATCATATTCATTGTTTTCACCATGCTATACAATATGGTGCTATGAAAGAAGTTGTAACTTGAAAACACCATAGTACTGATGGACAGATCTGTGGCAGCAGCAAAGGGAAGAGTCAGGCGAGAAGCTGTCAGAGGAATCAGCTGCAGTGGTGCTCCTTATACGCAGAGACAAGTTCAATGACTAGCAGCACTGGCAAAGAGGCAATGTCAAGACCACAAATGGAATAAGTGAAAGGGGACAGCAAAGCTATCATAGGTGTAAAGGTTATGGTAGGTGGAAGTGGTAGCCACACACATGGCTAGGAGGTTGGGGGAGTCAGTATTTGGGTGGACCTTCTCTGCTGTGAATGGTGGGCAGGTGTACTGTGAGGATGGGTAGATCTGGAACCCTGCTGTGCTCCCCTGTATGGGAGTCAGTAAATAACAAGCATCCATAACCCCACAAATGGCTATGACTGTATGTTATAGTCAGTAGTTCAACAGAGGATAGGGGTGATATGGAACTGTTAGACCAAGAGTAGCTGGTCTTGTTGGCTAATACAAACAGTGTTGCTGGAACAGTGTTGGAAATGACATGGCAGTGTCCATGCCTAAGGGCAGAGGCAGCCATGGCCAGAAGTGACAATGAGACTGTCTCTGGAAAAGTGTGTACCATCTGAATATGCCTGGATTGTGACCATACAGTATGACAATGGTGGACATTTGCCAATATCTTCATGGATGCCCCATTGGCTAGCAGGCATGTTTGCTCCAGGTCCCTATATGCCATGTCTCTTTGCATGCATTTCAGGATGTCCACAGTCCCTACAGCCATTAGACTTTCTCATACAAACCACACAGCACACACTCAACATCTCTGACATGAAGAGTATAGTTGCCATCTGAGCCTGGATCACTGACCTGCAAATCTGCTTACTGATGCCAAGGATGAGGCCAGGGAATATCCTGGAGTAACAGTAGTGACAGTCATCTAGACACCTCATCGCAATGGTGAGTATGCACCTCAGAGGCATTGCAGCTCACTAGTACCATCTGTAGTCATGACTCCTGTATACTATGCCTAAGGCTAACATGGGCAGGTCATCCAATGCTAAACAAAGGGAACACCAGAGGTTTTTCGTACCCCTCCATGGTTATCAGTTCTGAGGGGGATGTGTAGATGCTATCCAATGTTAGCATTGCTGAGAGTAAGTCTGTGTCATCAGACTGTACCACATGAATGATGCCATCACTGTCATACACTGGTGACCCACTGACATAGAGCATGTAACAACCTGTTGTATTGAATCCTACACTTGTGGAACCTGTTAAAACATAAAGATAACATACTTGTGGCAATGCTGGAACATATGTGCTACTCCCACCAACATGCACTGATTATATCTATAGCCAATAGATACGTGGATACTTGTGATGCAGATTATCAGGGTTGCAGCCTCAATGTGTCTGGAGAACAAATACCTATATGTGATGTTCATCATTTGATCACTGCTGCAGTAGCCTTAGCAATATGGGTTACATCCTGCACCCAAACTATTGTCAGCTCAAGCAGAGCTGAAGAAAACCAACTGTTTGTGTGCCAAGCTCTTCAGAGTTTTTTGCCAAGTGACCTGGACTGCTCACTCATAGCCACCATAGTCACCACTCAGGAGATGTCAGAGGCTGCTTTCCTGAAAGTTGATCAGAGTGGTCCCCTATGGTCACCTGGCAGAAGCTGTGGTAGCTACTGATGAATAAGGTGGACTGGCAGCTGTACACCTACAATGGCACCCTGGATCACCTTCTTGTGTGGCAGATAAAGTGTCACAGCTGTCCAGTCCTATCCATCAGGCCACCAGAGGGGCTATCTGCCCAAAATTTCAGCCATGGAGGTGAGTGATCTGGTTGGTTTCCTCCCTGGGCTGGTCAGACAGACCCTCTGTACTGATCTCTATCCCCACACTATGATATTTCCTATCCTTATCTGTCATTCTGTATATCCTGTGTTTCATCCAATCATCCCCTTCACCAGTTGTCCTCCCTCTGTCAGTCCACATCTATCCATTGTCTCCCCCTTTCTTGTATCCCTACCTCACTTGTCAGTCTCTGTCTGCATTGCATTTTGTCTACCAAACTACCTTCCTTATACCCTCCTTCATCTCTGCAAATGCTCCTTGCTACCACCGTCCTGTACCCATTTAAAAAAAACAGAAAATGGGTATCTGTCCCAGTAGAAAATATACTCTTCTTCTCCCCCAACCTGTCTTACACTCACATTACCCTTGTGGGTGTACTTGGTCTTGTCCCATTTCTTGCTTTTCTAGCCTCCCTTTCATTCCATTTATAGGGAGAACTGAGTTGTCACTTTGCTGTGGTGGTCCTATACAGCCTGTTTACAATACCCATTTCATAGCTGTGAAGTGCTTTGTTGCACACGTGAATTCACATAGCATTGGGCATGTCACCTTCCTTTCTCTTTTATGTCTGACAAATGACCAGTCATAGCACAGCCACTGCAGTAACACAATGGCTGCCATTAATGCATTTGCAATAATTTACTATGCAGCCCATTCCTTGGCATGTCAGTGCTATCTTTGCCATCAAACATATCTAATCAGCTTCAGGCCACATCTATGTTACTTAGTGCAGTGCCATGGTGTTACAGATTTTTCTGAAAACCCTCCTATATCACTGGCATTTCATTGTTGAATTTACATTTGTGCAGTGGTGCATTTCCCATAACATCTAAATCAATACTTTATTAGATATGTTCAAATACAGCAGCACTAGAGTAAGAAATTGATCTGGATTTGAAATATCTAGGCTTAGCATCTGTGTGAATATGAATACTAATTTTGGTTCCTTTTAAGATACCAATTTATTTTTTAAATTTGGCTTCATGTGTAAAAATTACTTTTTTCTAAAGCTTCACTTTCAGATTGTAAGTGCTATATGCGGCTCCAGTTTCAACTAGCTTGTTTTAGTTACCTTCTCCAGAGCAGTATCAATTTAGCAGCTTTCTAATTTTTTAATTGTTACTCAGAAGTATCTTTTGCATTAGTAACTCCCACTGCTTTTATGCTCTCCAGTACATGTTTTCTGTATGAAATGAACTTCCAAGATGGCTGCACACTGATCAACAGCTTAATTTCAGCTCTCCCTGTCTGAAAACAGAAACTGAAAAAAGGAAGACAGTTAATGTGTTAATTTGGGTAAAATTCAGTAAATGGCTAATAAGTATACTACCTGGATGCCAACAAAGAAGAATTTTTTAGAATCTGAAAGAATATCAGCAAAAAAGGGGAAACTAAAACACTGCCTGGGAAGAATCTTGCAGCTATTCAACAAGAAGCAGTTTGACCTTCAGCTTTGGTTTGAACGATAGCTTACAGTAATTTAGAAGATAAAATAAATCAAATATACTCAGAGATGATTAAAATAAATGAAACAGTGAAGGTATATATCAACTCAAGTAACTAAAGGTTGGAAAAATAGAAGAAGCTTTAACTATCTATTCAGACAAACTGATAAAATAAAATTCAGAGGATAAAATGGAGAAAGGGATGGCTGAGGTAGCCGAGGAACTGCATGGAAAAGACTGTTTTAGTTTTATAAAAGCACAAATAAGCAATTAGACTGCTGTTCCACATTATGATTTGTTAATTGAAAGGGCACATTGAGTGTATGCTCCAAACTTGGCCATGAGAAAGCAGCCCAAAAATATATTAGTAAAGATGCAGTCATACGAGCATAAAGAGCTGATCCTCTCAAAACTTTGGCAAAAGGGAAAAGTACTAAAATTAGAGATAACAGAATGTTTGTGGAAAATTATTATTCAGTGTATATCAGGCAGAACAGAAACAAATGTATCCCAGCAATCAGGGAATGTCGAGTGATACTTGTGAGATTCAAGCTGCTGTATCTGGCTATCTTCAGAGTATTTTTTCCTGAAGGGATAAAGACATTTTTGATACAGAACAGACTAAGGAGGAAACAAAAAAGTGAGTCAGCTAAAGAAGGGGACTCTGCTTCTCATTATCTTGACAATAAAGCTCATAGAGACTTTGCCATTGAAACCCTTTCCACTGTTGCAAAGAAAATGCTTGAGAGACAGAAAATCACAGGAGTAGATGAGTAGAATCAAGTGTACCTTGGACTTGAACTGGAATCTGACATTGGGAGATGGAGATAATCAGGAAGACCAGCCACACTGAAATTGGTTAATAAATGGGAGACTCTAAACCATCAATCACATTTGTGAAGTATGGCTTTGTAAGGAAATGTGACCGAGAAAAGACTAGACTTTTGTTGACTTAGTTAAACTTGTCAGTGAACTGTAAAGCATATAGCCCACACTATGTCATTAGTACTTCGAAGGACACTAAAGGGAAAAACAAAATAACTCTAAGTAAAACAATGTTTGTTCTTTTTAGTGTTTGTATAAAAATTTCATGATATAAACTGTATGTTATATTGGAAATCAGTTTTGTATAGTGTCTAATCAGGTTTAGTTCAAATGTTGGGGAGTCTTTTCAGTGGCAGTTGTAATAAATTAAGTCTTTACAGTATAACGTGAAGAAAAGCTGAACAGAAAAAAGTTTAGTTAATATAATTCTGTGATCTTGGTCTGCTGGGGGCCAGGGGTGGGATGTAAAAGTTTACTGATTATATTATATGGCAAATTAAAATAATAATTTCCCTTATTCTTACAAGAGTGGATGCCTGGATGAATGTCCTTGGCTTAAGTAATAAATATGTTTTTTGTAAGAAAATAAGCTTGCAAAATAAGACAATATAATGAAAGCCATGAAAAAATGCTACATTTTTTGCATCTGATGTCAGTAAAAGACAAGAGATCTGGAGCTAAAGACAGTTGGCCAGGATAATTCTGTACTTTCTGTTCTGAGTAAAATTTACAAAGATTCCTTCATGTATCTTCAAAGGTGTTACTGTTTATTTCTCATTGCTGACTGCTTTTACATGGAGAGGAGATGTCTGCAGTTGCAAGCAATTAATTTTGAGAGTTTTGAGCATTATCTGCTGATGAAAATGCAAACGTTAAAGGTACAATTGCAAGTAGTTCAGTGAAAAACAAAAGTCTGAAATTGCAGACAAGTAAATAAGAGATAATAGCCTTTTCAGCAGTCTTAATACTTTAATACATTTAATAGAACAGTGCACAACTAAGCTTTATTTAAAAGTAGCCAGTCACTTTTTAGGGCTAAAAGCTAATGTTTTCTGAAATCATACAAGCTGCTTTTCACATCTGGATAACAGAGATAAGAAAAGGACAGACAATTGGTGTAAGTGGGAACACAGGGTGCAACATGCACTTTATCATGGGTTACCTTAAGTTTTGATTAGGTTATGCCAGTGGGTGCAGCTGTAAGTTTGGAACAATTGCTCCTCTCTGGAGGGTTAAACGTCATTTGTTGAAAATGTATATAGTTGTGTGTGTTTGTTATAAGTTAATAGGCGATGGGGGTGTTCTGAAAATATATTTAGTTTTTTTCTCTGATGGTTTTCATTAAAGTGAAAAGTCTTGAAAAATATGACACAGGTTCATATGGAGATGAGAAGAAACAACTGTATAAAAGATCAAACAGTAGTGTGTTATGTAAGAAAAAAGTTGGAAATACACATTAAAAAAATCAAGTATAATATGTAGTAACAATACATTTTTATCATAATGGATCCTCTCTCCATGTTATCTTTGAATGTAAATGGCTTTACAGGTATAGACAAAAAAGGTAAGTGTACCGAATTATATTAAGAAATGCTGAGTGCAAATAGCAGTGCTGCAGGAGACACATTTGGAAAGAAATGAGCATATGAATTTGTCAAAGATTCGTAGATTCATAGATTGTTAGTTGACTAATGACTGGGGGGGGGCTTTCTATGTCTAGCCAAGTTTTCCCAAAAGAATAATAATGTCCTGTTTCTGAATAGGACATTGAGAGACAGGCATTTATAAGTTACCTTTGTCCATAAGGGTATGGGTGCCAGGCTCGGTGTCAATTTCCTATTCCCAATCCACTAGTCTAGGTTGCACTTAAACTGAGTATTAGACAAACTTAGCTTCACATTGGTGGGAAGCCTGTTCCATAGGAAGGACAGTCTCTGGGTCTCATATCTGTTTCTCCAGCATGTTCTGTTTAAGTCCTACACAAAATTCAGGTCCCTAGACCTTATATCTCTGGTACTTTTTGACTTATGAATATGTAGGAGATTCATAAGTGTGGGGTTTGTTGGATATCTTGTAAGCCAGGCATAGATCACCCCTCAGCAATCTATAGGAGACTGAATAGAGGGAAATGGCTTTAAGGCAGTCTACATAAGGCAGGTTTGTTATGCCTTGTATTCTTTTTGTAAGGAACCTCTGATATTGCTCTGTCTGTTGCATATGCTTGGTCGGGTACATACCAAAGGGAGCATTGTACTCTATAATTGGTCTGATAGGGTTGGAGTAAAGTGGAATAATGGCCTCTTTGGATCTAGATGCCATGCCCTTACTTATAAGTTGTGCAACATAAAAGGATTTCCTCACTGCTGTGGCCATGTGGTGGTCGAAGGTAAGGATACTGTGTATGTGTATACCCAGCTCTCTGACCACTGGGTCATCTCTTAGGAGTGTATTATCAAAATGGTAATTAGCAGGGATGGTTGACCTCCCAAAAGGTACAATTATGCATTTCTTAGCATTGAGTTTAAGACTATGGCTTTAATACCATTTGTAAGTCAGAGAGAGACCTTTTTGAAGAATGCTAGTGTCTGCAGGGGAGTCAATGATAACCCCTAGCTTGCAATCATCTGCACATTTAGGCAACCATAACACTTCAGCATTTGCTTCCATTTCAGAGAAATAGATGCCAAAAAGGAGTGGGCCCAGTATGGAGCCCTGGTGGACTCTGCAAAATACTGGGCTCTTGGTAGAGGTGGCCTCACCTATTTTGACCTCATGGGTCCTATCAATTGACCTCATTGGTCCTATCAATGAGCTATTTGGCTATCCAGTGGGTGATGAAAGGGTTTATACCTAAATTAATGAGCTTGTCTATAATGCCTGAGTTGGGTATTGTATCAAAAGCTTTGGCCAGGTCGAGGTAAGCTGTATGCACAGTCTTACCTTTATATAGTTCCTTGGTGACCCTCTCAAAAAAGTCCATCAGATTTAATAGGCATGACCTTCCTTTAACAAAGCCAAACTGTGATGGGTTCAGTGTTTGTAGGTTACCTGTGTCCTCTTTATCATGTCTATGATGATTCTTTCTATGGTCTTACATATGAGGTTGGTAAGACTTATGGGCCTGTAGTTACCCGGATCAGTGGTTGGACTTCCTCTGTGTAGGGAAATGACTGCAGCCATCTTCCATTCCTTGGGCACAAAACCTATCAGAAGGATCCACTTGAAAAGTGATTCAAGTGGACCAGAGAAGTCATGTTTCATGCTATTTATTAAACATCCCAGGATGTTATCAGGATGCCCATTGATGCGGTGTTTTTGGCCTTAGAAAGTGCATTGATGACCTGTTCCCTAGTAATGGTTGGTGGGATTGTGGTATGTGGTATTTCCTTTGAACTCAAAATTCAAAAGTGAATATCTTCCCCTAATCTGACCAAAGTATAACTTGACCTTAGCAAATTAAACTTTTACAAATAAAACAACAGCCTACATTATTATCTCTTACCTTGTCAAAGGCTGTATCTCACAGATGTTTATTAAGCAAAAACTCTGGTAGATAAGTGTAACCCACTCCATTCTGCCCTCACTATGCTCAGGCTCCGCTTCACTCCACTACCCTACCCCCATTTCTCACCCACTTCCACTACCTCTATTTTTATACTAACCTGTACTAACCTATGTTTCACCTCGCCTTAACTACCATTCTCCAATCACCATTCTCCTTATACGCCAATTATCTCCCTAACTCTACTGTCAAGTCTACATTATCTCTAAATTCTTCTCTAACTGGTCATCCCACATTACAAGCCTAGTTCCATCATTAAATGTATCAGTAATCACCTCAATTAGCTAAAACTCAACATACATCAGATTAATATCCCTCTGCCTAATATGCTACACACAACACTACCAACAGTTTACTAACTGATAATGCTTCTATCTAGTCTTACTTTAGATAATCTTCTTAGCTTCACCTTCTTTATCTGTTACCAGAATCTCACAACTACAAACATCATCTCATCAACTAAGTTCTTATACTTAAAAAAAAATTCCTATAAATACCCCAACAATATTAGCTAGTCTCTTCCAGGACAATCTAAAGAGGGGTAGTTGAGATCCCCATGAATATCATATTGGGTTGAATGGTGAGTGACTCTAGTACACTGAGGTAAGTAGTATGGGTTTCCTGAGACATAAAGAGGGACCTATAGGTTGCAAGGATATGGTATGACACTGTTTATGGTGACTTGCACATGTATGAGTTCCAGTGGGTCATACACTTTACTTAGTCTGGATGTGAGGTTGTTTTTAATATAGACTGAGAACTCCTCCACCTTTAGCTCCCTCCTGTGCTGTACATGGTCTAATGTTTGAAAAGCATTATAACCTTGCATTGCTGGGGTACTCTGTGACTTTAAACCATGTGTCTGCTACTACACAAATGTCTACACTCTGCAGGGAGAGGCAGGTTTGCAGGAGGTGGAGTTTCTTGTTAAGACTTCTAACATTGAGCAGTACCACCTTCAGATATTCCTTCACAGGTTCAGTTTAGTCAGTAGGTTTCTCATTTTGGCATCGCCTAAAAAGGCACTGTGGGGGTGGAAAAGGTCTTTGCTAATATATGAAAGTCTAGAGGGACTACATGCAGACCATCCCTAGCAAAGCATGGTCTGTCAAACACGTCCTCCCAGGCTGTCAAATATTGTACCCCCCTGGACTGACACCAGAAGCTAAGCCAATTGTTAAAATCAATAATTTTCTGTTGATAATGTGACATCATCCTTGGACAATGTAATATGCTGCTCAGTGCTAGGCTCATACCTGCCTGAGCCACATAATCATACAGTAAAGGGAGGTACTGCTTAGGTCATTAACACCCACATGGACTATGACAGAGTCATACTGGTTCCTGTGGTTCAATGACCTGAATGCCTGTGTGACTTGACGGATCTTAGCCCAGGAAAGGCAGCTAACCGTGACTCTCTCCTTACTCAGTCTGGTGAGTGGGACATTGGTGTGCCTCACTACAGAATCACCGATGAGCAGGAAATTTGGCTGTGTGCTGGTTTGCCTTAAAGACTTAGCAGTTGAGGCACTGGATACAGTGTTACTATGTGTAGCTGTGGGTAGTGTTTTAATGAAGTGTTTACATGATGGCTGAGGACT
The DNA here is from genome assembly GCF_019279795.1 of Protopterus annectens. NCBI lineage: Eukaryota > Metazoa > Chordata > Ceratodontiformes > Protopteridae > Protopterus > Protopterus annectens. The sequence goes on from NC_056726.1 coordinate 472,474,443, forward strand.
CTTTCTGTGTAGATTGCAGGAGGTCTTAGTGTTTTAGAAAGGTTACCTGTAAGTGCCTCAACACAAGTAATTTTTTGTGTTGGGTCTTTACACTGTGCAGTAGGCATGGTTCAAGTGTCACTGAGAACCTCTATAGTACTAGTTTTGGTTGTATGAGAGAGTTTTGCCTTCAGCATTAAAGTGTATTTATACCTCTCGTATACTTTATCTGTTTTATTAAGAATAAGTGGGCTGGCACTATACATGAGACAATTGCTACAATGCCTCAGAAAACCCATTTAAACTAGACTGGCCACAGAGAGAGTCAGGAAGTGCATATCAATGGCTATTGATCTACTAGGGAGAAGTGAGGGAAATTTGCATATTGAGGAGGTCAATAAGACAAGGAACTTGGTGAGTAACACTCAGCTATGTGCAAATTAGATGCTCTAGTACTTAAAAAATATATCTAGACAGTAATGCCTCAAGAGTGTAGACCACAAACCTTTGCAATGTAAAATAACTGGTTTGGATCCCAAGTGCTTAAACCAGAACAAATACACTTAAAATAACAGGAACAATAAGCCTTCACCAGCAATTCCCAACTCAGAAGGGTGGAGGCTAACCTCTCTTCACATAGGAATGTAGACCATAAACCTTCTTAATGTAAAATAACTGGTTTGGAGCCCAAGTGCGTAAACCAGAAGTAAGACACTTTTAGAATAACAGACACAATAAGCCTTCAGCTAACAATTCCCAACTCAGAAGGGTGTAGGCTATCATCTCCTGCCACAAGAGTATAGATCACAAACCATCTTAATGTAAAATAACTGGTTTGGAGCCCAAGTGCTTAAACCAGAAGTAAGACACTTTTAGAATAACAGACACAATAAGCCTTCAGCTAGCAATTCCCAACTCAGACTGGTGTAGGTTATCCTCTCCTGCCACAAGAGTGTAGATCACAAACCATCTTAATGTAAAATAACTGGTTTGGAGCCCAAGTGCTTAAATCAAAACTAAGAGGCTTAGAATTACAGTTACAATGTTATCGGGCTACTAACAAGCATTAATAACTGCAAATAAATAAATAAATGCAGCAGATTAAATGCAAATGAACACTTTAAGAATGAGCAGCAAAAAGCTAAATAAAGTAGGAGGAAGCTCAAATGCAGTAAAAGCAGTTGAATTAAGTGCGATTTTTTTAAAGTAAATAGGAATGGAAGAAACAGAAGATAATTCAAGTTTTCGAAACAAATGGGGGGGGCTTTACAACTGATCTCTCAGTGCTTAATAGAATGAGCTGATGAGATGGGACTGGATGGAGTTTCAAAAATCAGATTTATAGTAGGGGGTGGTTATCTCAAAAACCACCAAGTTCAAAAGTATGACACCAGAAGGGCGGCTGGGTAGGAAAAATCAAATGCAGACAGAGATCAGCAATAGTCATTTAAATATAAAAGCAATGCCAATCAATTTTCAACAGTGATTCAAACTAACCAAACACATCATCTTATCAATTAAACATTAAATTTACCTAAAATGATCTGTAGTCTTGAGAGCAGGTTTCAAAGAAACCCTACCATTCAAGCCAGGATACTATCTGCCTGTAATCTGATGACCCAATATAGTTACCGGCTCTCTGTACAAATTTATAAAATCACTTTAACGTTCACTTATAATTACATTTTCTACTACCGTAAAACTGAACAGATGTTCTTGTCTACAGTTTACGTAATGTTTAGCAGGTTACCTATTACAAAATCGAAGTTACGGAACTTCGAATACCATATGGTCAACACCATATGATCAAAGTTCTGTAACTTCGAAATTAAAAAAAAAAAATAAAACTACGGAAATGTTCCCTGATGGGTTAAAGAAGGGAGGCAAGCCCCCCTGCACCCTCCATGTGGGGGGCAAGCCCCCCCACACCCCTGCTACTTAAATATACCAACTCCAAGATCGTACTTTAAGGAACTATGGTGCGGAAAGGGAAGATTTTCCTTTCCTACACTGTAGTACGATCTCGGAGTTGGTATATTTATAGCGAGTGCAAGCGCCTACACCCTTTACTTTTTCTTTTTTTATGTTTATTTTGAATAGTTCGAATTTTCAATTGTTCGATCATTAAAGGTCGACATTTAGTGATTCGAACAATTGAAAATTCGATGTTCCAATAGCAAGGGTACTTCTCAAATCTCTGGTATGAATACAGTATATGTTCCTTCATACACTCCATTAATGAGTGATTTGTCTTTCCGATGTAAAAACAGGGACAGACCCTGCAGCTAGCCAAATATATCACATTTCTGATGTTGCAACTGGCACGTACATTAAATCTAAATGGAATTGCTGTCACTGGATGTACAAAAGAGGGAGACGTTAACAAACAAGGAGAAATTACATTTATTGCAATGATGCATCCCAATTATGTCTAATGGGTTTCTTGGCATTGTTATTATTGTAACAAAGCTGCCTCTTCAATGATTTTTTGTTCTTAAAAGTAAAATTAGGCATATCTCCTATAATTTCTTTAATACTATCATCTGCCTGTAAAATAGGCCAGCTGGATTTAATAATATCACTGCTAGCATGAACATCACTAGTGTAATGGAGAGATATCGGAATACTTTGTGTAGTGGAGGGGGTCCTCCCATTCTAGCTGTATCATCACTTATCCTATTTGAAAAATAGGGTCACGCTCTTTCACTTCTGAGTACATTGATATCATTAAACATCTCATTAACTTCTTTCTCTCTGTAACTCCTATTCAAAAAAATCACTTCTTAAGTCTAAAATGTCCCTCTGAAAACCCTCATCTCTGTTGTTCAGTCTGGAAACGAGCATGCCCTGGCTCTTCAATATATTTTTGTATATAAAACCTGGATGCATGCTACTGCGTTGTAATAGTGCTTTTCTCCTACAGGGTTTCCTATATAGCCCTGTATTAAGTGTCTGTCTAGAGTTTCTGAAAATACATACATCCAAAAAGTCAATGGAATCATATAAGTATTGAGATGTAAATCTCAGAAAAGAGGTAGTTGTTTCTAAATATTCATAGGTTCATAGGTAAGTACTAGGCTATCTGCCCAGGGGCATTTATAAGCCTAGCCACAGAGTGATGGCTTTCGCCTCCCCATTAGATTAGTAACCTGGGCCTCTGTCTAACAAGACTCCTGAAGTGATCCCAGGGTAGAACTTACGATTACCCATCCACTCATCAAGATTTCTCTTGAAGAGGGTCAGAGTGGAGCTCTGTCGAATATGGATTGGGATTCTATTCCAGAGTGAGGGGAGTCACTGGGACAGGAATCTATCCCTCCAGTATGTCCTGTTTATTGTTGTGCATAGGTTCAAGTCACTAGAACGAGTGGTTCTGAGGGATTTCATTTTTTTGAGGTGAAGCATGTCCATCAGTTCAGGGCTTGACATGATCCTATAGGTCAGGCATAGGTCACCTCTGAGCAGATGGTAAGTGACTGAGAAGAGCTGGACCTTTTTTAGTCATGCTTCATAGGGTAATTGTTTAAGGCCCTTAATCCTCTTAGTGAGGTACATCTGTGGTCTTTCTAGTTGTTGCAGGCGTCTAGTGAGGTACATCCCAAATGGGGCATTGTACTCTATTATGGGCCTAATGAGTGAGGAGTAAAGGGGCACAATCACCTCCTTGGATCTGAACGAGAAACCCTTTGTGATCAGGTGTGCCACATAGAAGGATTTCCTGACCATTTTGGCTATGTGGTTCTCAAAGGAGAGCATGCTATCTACTTGGGTACCTAGGTCCCTAATTACTTCTTCTGTACTTAGTGGATTCCCATCTATGTGGTAGTTTGTAGGTACTTTGTTTTTCCCAAATGGGATTACTATGCATTTTTTGGCATTTAGCTTGAGGCTGTGACTTTGACACCAGGTGTTTGTCTCTGAGAGACCCTTTTGCAGGATGTCTGTGTCAGCCGGAGAGTCAATTATTGCACCCAATTTACAGTCATCTGCGAACTTGGTTAGTCACAGTCCCTCCGCATTTGCCTGTACTTCGGAGAAATATATACCGAACAGGAGGGGTCTCAGGACTGACCCCTGTGGGACTCCGCTTGTGACTGGTTTAGAGTCAGACATGGTGCCTGCCACTCTTACCATGTGGGTTCTGTCTGAGAGCCAATTGGCAACCCATCTCGTGACATGGGGGTTGATATTTAAGCTGGTGAGTTTGTCTATGATTCCTGAGTGTGGGATGGTGTTAAACACCTTAGCAAGGTCCAGATATGCTGTGTGGACCACCTTCCCTTTATTTATGGCCTTGGTGACTGTTTCAAAGAAGTCGACCAAGTTCAGGAGGCAAGATCTGCCTTTAACAAAGCCGAACTGGGTGGGGCCCAGTGTCTGGAGGTTCCCAATGTCCCTGTTAATGAGCTCCATGACAATGCGTTCCATGGCTTTGCAGACCAAGCTAGTCAAGCTTATAGGGCGATAGTTCCCAGGGTCAGTTGTGGCACCACCTTTGTGGAGTGGTATGACTGTTGCTGTACACCATTCTTTGGGTACATAGCCTGTAGAGAGGCTGAGTTTGAATAGTGTTTTGAGATGGGGGGGGTTAGTTCATTTTGAAGCTCGTGTAAGACACAACCTGGGATACCATCTGGTCCCATTGATGCTGTGTTTCTGGCCTTTGCAAGGGCTGTCTTTACTTGTGTGTCTGAGATATCTGGAGCGCCACATTCTACTGGGATGGGTGCTAGCCCCTTTGGTGGAGAGGGGGGGGGGGTGAAGTTTGCACTGAACTTGTCAGTCAGGATGTTGGCAATGTCGGTTGGTTCAGTGTATTTATGGCCATTATGCACTAGCTCGGAGCATACCTGAGAGTTTGCCCCTAGACTCTTGACATAGTTAAAGAAGGCCTTGTGGTTATCCTTAGAGACATTGGCTATTTTTCTTTCAAAGTTGGCTTGGATGATTTAATGAGGGAGTGCAGTTTTTTACTGATGTTAATCAGAGATGCCTTCTTATTTTGGGATTTTGTTCTATCTTGCAGGAGTTTCCTCCTTCTGTTGTAAAGTTTATTTATGGCCGGGGTCCACCAGACTGGCTTCCTCTTTTTTGAGGAGTTGGTCTTGGTTTTACTTGGGATGGCCCGGTCCATGCATTCTTGAAGGTGTTCATAGAATGCGCTTGTAAAGGATTCTGCCGATAGGTCATCATTTTCCATTTGATTGGGAGCTTTGAAACTTCCCACCTTGGTCTTGAGGAGTGTGAAGTTGGCTTTAGAGAAGTTTTTTACCTTGATTTCCTTGACTGAGGGGGGTCGGAATGTGGATGTCCAGTGTGATTAGTTTGTGATCTGATCTTACCAATGACGAGTTTACCTCAGGTGTGGAACATAGGTTCCCCATGTTGGTGATAACCAGGTCCAGTATGTTGTCACCTCTTGTGGGAGTGGTGACCAGCTGTTCCAGGGCGTTTGAGTTTATAAACTCAAGGAAGCATTGGGCTAGGGCCTTTGAGCTTGAGTAGTTTTCCCAGTTAATGTTTGGATAGTTGAAGTCACCCAGTAGCATGGTGTTGGGTAGAATCTTCATACTTTCTAATGTTCTCAGGAATGCTGTGTGAGGGTCCTGAGACAAGGTGGGAGATCTGTAGCAAGCTATAAATTGAACAGTTAATTTACCTGCTGTCAATTGCACTTGGATGGTCTCAGATTCCGTGTGCTGTGCTACTAGCCTGGAGGTGTGGGTGTTTTTGATGAATATGGACACACCCCCTCCTTTTCTGTTCCGGTCCTGGTTTTGGGACCTAAAGGTATGGTAGGAGTTATAGCCTGGTAGTGCTGGGGTGCTCTCTGGAGCCTTGAACCAGGTTTCTGTCACTGCACGTATGTCGATTTCTTCCATACTAAGCAGAGCCTTGAGTGCGTGCATTTTGAGGTTTAGATTTCTGGCGTTGAGCAGCATTACCCTCAGTTTTTGTTTATTATTGTTGTTTATGGAGGTGGGTTTGTCTTTTGAGCCTTGCCTAAAAAAGGCAGTATTGGGGCGGCAAGAGTCTTGGCCAGTATTCGAAAGTCCAGGGGTGACAGGTGCAAGCCGTCTCTGGTGAAGCAACGTGGCTTGTTAAGCATGTCATCCCAGGCTGACAAGTACCGGATCCCCTTTGAATGACAACAGTAGTTTAACCAATTGTTGAAACTGATCATTTTTTTCTTTGTATGCTGGCATCATTTTGGGTGAGGGCAGGATGCTACTCAGAGTCAGAGTCATACCAGCCTGGGCTACATGGTCAGAGAGCTCCTCAATGTCTCTTTTCATGTAGTCCAGGGAGGTACGTCTCAGGTCATTTACGCCAACATGTTCAATGACAGAGTCATATCTGTACTTGTTGTGGAGTGACCTGAGTGCATGTGTTATGTGGCAGATTCTGGCACCCGACAGGCAGCTTACAGTAACCTTCTCCTTGTTCAGTCTAGTGAGTGGGACGTCTGTGTGCCTGATGATAGAATCATCGATTACTAGTGTGTTAGGTGTGTTATTTAGCCTTAGGAGCTGTTTTTGCTTGGCACACTGATGTTGTGACGTATGTGTTACCTGGTTTCTGTTGTGGGCTGGGGGTTGCTTGAGTGTATGCTTAGGATGTCTCTGTTGTTTAGGCAGGTTCTTATTTAGAGCCTCTGAGTATGTTTTTGTGTGTTTTTGAGAGTTGTTTGCTGGTGCAGCTATGGCTGGTCTATGTGAGTCTGGTAATGTGGTGCTAGTGCTGCCCTTCTCCTTGTGACTGGATGATCCAGTCGTGGGTTGAGAGAGAACTTAGCCTCCAGCATGGCTGTGTAGCTGCATCTCTCACATATGTTTGTGTTGGTTGGGAGGAGGAGGGGGTTGTCTGTGTACATGAGGCAATTGTAACATTGCCTCAGGATGCCCAGATTCACCAGCTGGACCAGAGAGTACACCTGAAGCTGTCCCTTGAACATGCCTGAATAGATGGTTTGGACTGTATTGCTGATTGGATGAGTAAAGAGCCTTATACTTCCTGAGTATAGGGCTGAAGTGCCAGCTGTGAGCTAGTGCTAGTTTTAGTGAGTTTTAATAAGTGCCAGTCTTAAAATGCCTAATTTCTAGTGCTGGGTTGAAGTGTATCAAGTTTCAAGGGAAAAACTGAAGTGCAGACTTCGTGGAGCCTGGAATAGTTCCAGCTAAATAGTGCTGCGCAGTGTGCAAACCCATGCAAAACCGTGCTAAGTAGTTTTTATACCAGGGAGATCAAAAGGATAGAAATTAGCCCAAAATGGCCAATGAGCTACAAGTTGCTGGGCTGGGACCACTCCTACAGGGACAGATAGGCTGCTCAGAGTTCCCTCTCTCACAGTGAACAAGGAAGCCACCTAATTATCCAAGTATGATATGGGCAGCACAGGAACCTTTACCATAGTCCTGGATTCAGCAAAGCCTGAAAACTGGACTAGACTAGTTCAGAAAGGCGGGAAAACAAGGAGTTTGTTTGTGTTTTTTTTTTTTTCAGAAACAACAGAAATGCAGAGCTTAAATTACTTTAAATACACAGAGGAGGCTAGCACACTTGAGTGTGTAGCCTGCGACTGTGTTACAGGTAACAAATGCAAAATGACAAACAGTAACTTTTTTCAAGTGCAACAAAGAAATAAGTACAGTAAGCAATGCAGATATCACTAGGGATCCACAGAAGCACTGAAAAGCTGCGTTTTAGGTGGGATTAGCGTTTCAGGGAAACAACAAGCAAAAACAATACTTAATCAAGTCCAAAGTCTCTCTTTTGTCTCTTGGCCACTTGTAGGACTCTGCAGGGCACCACGAGGAGCTTGCTGAGCTGTATACAAGTGCAAAACCGCGCTAAGCGGTTTTTATACCAGGGAGATCAAAAGGATAGAAATTAGCCCAAAATGGCCAATGAGCTACAAGTTGCTGGGCTGGGACCACTCCTACAGGGACAGATAGGCTGCTCAGAGTTCCCTCTCTCACAGTGAACAAGGAAGCCACCTAATTATCCAAGTATGATATGGGCAACACAGGAACCTTTACCACAGTCCTGGATTCAGCAAAGCCTGAAGACTGGACTAGACTAGTTCAGAAAGGTGGGAAAACAAGGAGTTTTTTTTTTGTGTTTTTTTTTTTTCGGAAACAACAGAAATGCAGAGCTTGCTGAGCTGTATACAAGTGCAAAACCGCGCTAAGCGTTTTTTATACCAGGGAGATCAAAAGGATAGAAATTAGTCCAAAATGGCCAATGAGCTACAAGTTGCTGGGCTGGGACTAATCCTACAGGGACAGATAGGCTGCTCAGAGTTCCATTTCTCACAGTGAATAAGGAAGCCACCTAATTATCCAAGTTTGATATGGGCAATACAGGAACCTTTACCACAGTCCTGGATTCAGCAAAGCCTGAAAACTGGACTAGACTAGTTCAGAAAGGCGGGAAAACAAGGAATTTTTGTGGGTTTTTTTTTCCAAAGCAACAGAAATGCAGAGCTTAAATTACTTTAAATGCACAGAGGAGGCTAGCACACTTGAGTGTGTAGCCTGCGACTGTGTTACAGGTAACTTAAATGCAAAAACAACAAACAGTAACTTTTTTCAAGTGCAACAAAGAAATAAGTACAGTAAGCAATGCAGATATCACTAGGGATCCACAGAAGCACTGAAAAGCCGCGTTTTAGGTGGGATTAGCGTTTCAGGGAAACAGCAAGCAAAAACAATACTTAATCAAGTCCAAAGTCTCTCTTTTGTCTCTCGGCCGCTTGTAGGACTCTGCAGGGCACCACGAGGAGCTTGCTGTGCTGTATACAAGCGCAAAACCGTGCTAAGCGGTTTTTATACCAGGGAGATCAAAAGGATAGAAATTAGCCCAAAATGGCCAATGAGCTACAAGTTGTTGGACTGGGACCACTCCTACAGGGACAGATAGGCTGCTCAGAGTTCCTTTTCTCACAGTGAACAAGGAAGCCACCTAATTATCCAAGTTTGATATGGGCAACACAGGAACATTTACCACAGTCCTGGATTCAGCAAAGCCTGAAAACTGGACTAGACTAGTTCAGAAAGGCAGGAAAACAAGGAATTTTTTTGTGTTTTTTTTTTTTCAGAAACAACAGAAATGCAGAGCTTAAATTACTTTAAATGCACAGAGGAGGCTAGCGCACTTGAGTGTGTAGCCTATGACTGTGTTACAGGTAACGTAAATGCAAAAACAGCAAACAGTAACTTTTTTCAAGTGCAACAAAGAAATAAGTACAGTAAGCAATGCAGATATCACTAGGGATCCACAGAAGCACTGAAAATCCGCGTTTTAGGCGGGATTAGCGTTTCAGGGAAACAGCAAGCAAAAACAATACTTAATCAAGTCCAAAGTCTCTCTTTTGTCTCTCGACCACTTGTAGGACTCTGCAGGGCACCACGAGGAGCTTGCTGAGCTGTATACAAGCGCAAAACTGCGCTAAGCGGTTTTTATACAAGGGAGATCAAAAGGATAGAAATTAGCTCAAAATGGCCAATGAGCTACAAGTTGCTGGGCTGGGACCACTCCTACAGGGACAGATAGGCTGCTCAGAGTTCCCTCTCTCACAATGAACAAGGAAGCCACCTAATTATCCAAGTATGATATGGGCAACACAGGAACCTTTACCACAGTCCTGGATTCAGCAAAGCCGGAAAACTGGACTAGACTAGTTCAGAAAGGCGGGAAAACAAGGAGTTTTTTTGTGTTATTTTTTTTTTTTTTCAGAAACAACAGAAATGCAGAGCTTAAATTACTTTAAATACACAGAGGAGGCTAGCGCACCATGAGGAGCTTGCTGAGCTGTAACTGACAAAGTTGTTCCTTCATGCCTCCCCAAATCAAAAATATGATGTCCACAAATGTCCTGTAAAATTTAATATATGGTGTGAAGGTTTCACTTTACAATCCCGAAATACTGAAATATCGAAATTCAGTATCCTGGACTGTAAAGCCGAAAACTGAAAAACCTGAAACCCCAAAAGCCCGAAATTCAAATTCGTGACTACCCACATACACACTCCACTCACAAACAAGCACACATACACCTTCCTCCCTTCACTATAAACCAACAAAACCCACACAAACACAACAAAACAAACACAACCGCTAACCCTACATAAAATCAGGCCCATGTGGGGGGCTGTGCCCCTCACACCCCCCTACTTATATATACCACACAAATACATAAAAAACACCACCACACACTCTACACTCCCCTTGCACAAACACACATCACATACGTATAAATACCAGCACTCGCAACACTTACACACTCACAGTCTTACCTACCTACCCTAACCCACACCTCAAAACTCCAAACACACTCACACACACTAACATCCCTACCCAAAACCCCTAATAAAACATCACTTACCTGAATTTCCAGCTACATCCACACAGCGGATTCGACATTTTTGCATTCGTCATTTCCACACTCGGTATTCTGCACTTTCGCACAAGTGCAGTTTCGACACTTCAGTCTCGAGCTACTGAAGTTCGATATTTCAGTAGCTCAAGATTCTGAAGTGAAACCGGTGTGAATCTGTTGGATTGTATAACACACTGTCTTTCCCAATGGACCATAACCATTTGGGGTAGCTTTTAGCACAAGGTCTGCCCATAGCTACGCCACCTTTCTGGAGGAACAATTTATCTTCAAATACAAAAATATTGTTCTCTAATACCTCTATAAATAAACATATCAGATCGAGTGATCTGATATCATACTCACTATGTGTCAAGAGGTAGTCCTTGACCATATCAACGCCTTGTAAATGCGGAATCACTGAAAACAAAGACACTATGTCTAATGTTACCAGAAGATCACTCATTAATAGCTCATTTGCATTAATGAAGCTATATAGATCTTCCAGAAAATGTTTGGTATCTCTTAACACAGTATTCTGTTGGTATAAAACTTGTCTCAACCTGTTTTCAACAAATATCGAGAAGGGCTCCATGAGCCAGTCCCTCCCTGAAACTAGTGGCCTAAAAGGTGGCCTAGATGAATTCTTGCATATCTTAGGGACCCTGTGGAATGTTGGTATGAGGGGATGTTCCACTTTTAAATATTTATATAACTCTATAATGATCAAATGATTCTGCAAACAATCCTGTCAGTGGGTTTAAGAGCTAATCCATGGTCATTACATAATTGATACAGTGCCTCACACTCAACCTTACTTAAATTATAAAAACTTTTTCTAAGCTTACCCTGATTAAGAGCATCATACAAATCTACTTCACATTTTCTATAAAAAGCTTCAACAATAAGGTGAATACTGGGTTGAAACAGACTAGGTCTCCTAAACACCTATGGCTTGTTATTGTCAGGAAAAAAATATTTTAACATAATATTGCATGCACACATACTCAAATCAATAACAGTCCAACTGAAATCTGAACTCTGAGCCTGTATAAATGATAATCCACATTGTAATAAAGATATCTGTGATGCAGTCAATTGCTTACTCAAGATGTTCCATATCAGGGACCCTTCATCTCTTCCCACATCCACTTGAGTGTCCTCACCTGAGAGTCTCCTGACTATTGCTGTCTCTTTCTCCCTCTACTCAAAGAGTGTGGCTTGTCTGCCATATCTCTGTGCCTGATCGGCAGGGGGAGGGGGAGGGAATTCTGCTCCATGCTGACCATCATCCTCCATACGTCTGATGGTTTCTGCTGTTGAACTCCTACTAAAAGGGAAACCAATCAGAACAATAGTTTGTAGAGGTGTGTGTGTGAAGTCAATACTGGATTGATCAGGTTAGCATGGCTCTTCATGTCAGAGCTTCCTTCACTCATAGGCACTGAATGTGGCTTAGATGTTCTAGGCCAGGAAATCACGTGTTCCAATTTAAAATCCATTATATCACGATCCACCTTCTTATTTTTCTGGGTCTTAAGCCATTGCTCATATGAAGAAATACTATCCATAATGCTATCTAAGCATATCAGGCAGATTTCATTATGGAAACTGTTTAACAATTGTTGTCGCTTCTTGTTAACAGTCTCCAATAGCTCAAGCTCGATAGGTTTGAAAAACTCAATTAACAAATGGATGTGGTTAAAGCTGAGCTCTAAATTTAATTGTTGCCACTTACTTAAAAGTTCTACATAAGTATTCCCATAGGTCAGCATTTTCATGATTCTATGTCCCACGGGGGATAACATGATGAAAAAAGCAAGCCTCAAAATACAATCATTGCCATTGTAAATGCTTTAGTCTAAAGAGGTCATTCTCCAACTCCCTCATAGCTGTTCTCAGTTTAGCTTCATCTGGCTCAGATAATCCAGTTCCAGTATCCACATCAACTCTGCATTTAGCTGGCAGAGGATTGGTTTCAATATTCAAAAGTCTCGTAAAGCGTCCACTACACCCGACTTCCACAGAGTTAGGAATATATTACAGCTCGATGTCCAAATCCAAAATGAAAAGATATATATAACCCCTGAGGAATAAACTGTGCTGCTATGCCAATAAAACTATCTCCACAAAAAGCTGGAAGCACAGAAACACATCAATTAAACATTAAAATTACCTAATGTTACCAGAAAATCACTCATTAGTAGCTCATTTGCATGGAGCATATGAGGGAACATATGTACTGTATTCATACTAGAAATTTGGAAAGTGCCCTTGCTAAACATTATGTAGACTCTGGACAAGAACATCCGTTCAGTTTTAGGGTAGTAGAAAATGTAATTATGAGTGAACGTAAAGGTGACTTTATAAATTTTACAGAGAGCCAGGAACTATATTGGATCATCAGATTACAGGCAAATAAGTTTCCTGGCTTGAATGGTAGGGTTTCTTTAAAGCCTGCTCTCAAGGTTATAGATCTTTTTATGTAATTTTAATGTTTAATTGATATGATGATGTGTTTGGTTAGTTTGAATCACTGTTAAGAATTGATTGGCATAGTTTTTGTATTTAAATAGTTGTTTTGTTGTTTGATGTAGTATGATCTGATGAAGCACTGATCCAGTGTGAAAGTGCTTAACTGTTTTAATAAAATGGTTACATTTTAATTATTTTGATTACAGTTTTATTAACTTTTATTATCTCGGGCTGTGTTTCTGTGCTTCCAGCTTTTTGTGGAGATAGTTTTATTGGGGTAGCAGAACAATTTATTCTTCAGGGTTATATGTATCTTTTCAAAATGCAGTATAAGAAAAAGATAAAAAAATAGAAGTGACCAAACCTTAAATGAATCACTTCAATCTAAAATTAAATGCAGACAGTCATCAGAAATAGTCAGGCAGAGAACAGTAAGTCAAACAAGCACTACAGCTAAATATTTCACTAAATATTTGTAGTTAAAAGAGGAATGCTATTTCTCAGCTTCTCCCACTAATTATCTGGAAGTTATTCACTGTCTGCAAAGGAAGTATTTTCTAACTGACACTAGCCAACAAAAAACAAAACAAAATGCAATATAAGAAAAATATAAAAAAAAAAATAGAAGTAACTGAGCCTTAAATGAATAACTTCAATCTAAAATCAAATGCAGACAAAAATCAGCAATAGTCAGGCATAGAACAGCAAGTTAAACAAGCAAGATGGATATTCAGCATAATATCAGGGTCAAGGGAAAGTTTATCTAAGCAAGTATGAAGCGCTGTCTTTCGGCTCACCCTGCATTGCAAATTATATGCCAAAAAAGCATAAAAACAAAATAATCTTTTTTTTTTTTTTGCAGGGGGGCACTCCCAAGAAATTTATATATACCAACTGCACGATCAAAAAACAGTGAAGAAAAGTGAACCCCCCCAAAAAAAACCATACTGCCATCTCACAAGATGCATTATACAATGATGAAACACTGTTGTACTAAAGACATACAACGGCAGAGTCCATGATGACTCATAAATATGCCACAAAGGAAAATGGGAGTAATAATACTGATACAAAGGAAAATGCGAGTAATAATACTAATACAAAGGAAAATGGCAGTAATAATACTGATTGCTAAAGGGGCTCCGATAGTGATAGAAGAGGAAAACAAGACAATAACAGTAGATTTGTGGTAGTAAGGGACTGCTGGCAGTGGAGGAAGATTACACTGGCATGTATTTATATGCCACCAAAAACTGCTATTATGGAGCTTAAGAAAACTTTTGGGGAAGTAATCAGCTTTTTTATGGAGAAATAATGAGCTTTCAGCAGGGAATGTTACTAATAGGTGTGGAATGGATCTTGATTTGCAATAGTGAGGATCTATCAGGGGGACCTAGAATGGAAAATATAACAAAAGATGGTAGTAATCTGTAAAATAATTTACAGAAGTATTTGGTACGCAATTATCCATAGATGTGACTGTGTGGTGTGGAAGAACTAAGGTGGCAGGGCTAGCCACCTGGCAGTGTAAACCTTGGCTATAGATTATTGTCACTTTTGAAGTGACACCCTGCCCCCATGTGCAAACATGGGAAGAAGGGGTTGTGGATGGATGGATGGATAGGTGGATGGATGGGTGGATGTGCATTCAGTAATAAGAACTCAGAGAGAGAATTTACATATTATTCCCCAAGGTAAAATAACTGGGCTAGACTGGATAGAAATTATATTTCACAGGAAACATATGCATTTCATTGAAAGCTTCAACACACATCCAGTAACTGTTTCAGACCATGCACCAATAAAAACTAAGATAAAAATGTCAGGTGATGAAATAAAAAGACACTGGTGTTTTCCCACCTAGTTATTAAAAAGAGAGGAATTTAAGGAATGGGTAGTGGAAATTATTCAAGTATTATTAGGGAAGATAGAAGTTTTTCAGAAGGGATATCTAGTGAGTGAGATAAAATGAAAATGGAGCTTAAAAATAGGATAGAAACAAAAGACAGCTATGGTTAAGAAGTAATAGGAATTATTTAGATGGGCTGACAAACGTTAAAGTATTCAAGAAAAAGGGGAATCTCACAAAACAAGAAGAGGAGCAACTGAGGAGTGCTAAAGAGAAAATAAGGAAGTACTTAAATAATATGTATGAGTTTAGAAAGATTGCTTTTAGGCAAGATTTTATATAATTCCTGAGCACAAAATATTTTTAGCACAACAATTTAGGCAACAGAAAGGAGGAAGAGTTATCACCAAACATAGGTACCCTATGACAAGAAAAATAACCACAGATCCTATAAAGGGTATTGGAGATATTTCTGAAAATTTATGAAATTTTGTATAAATCAGAGAAATGTGGAAATTAAGAAACAACATGAATGGAAATATTTATAGAATACTTAATTACGCTAAGAATAGAGGAAGATGAGACTCAACAACTAATAGTTAAGATAGGAGGAGATGAGATAAAAACTGTGATGTTTAATCAACCTGCAAGAAAGTCTCCAGAATCAGATTGCATTTTGGTGGAAGTTTGGAAGTTAGGAGGGAAGAAAGTGATAAAAAACTGGAAGATTTTGTTTAATAGCATTTTAAAAGGTGTAGAAGCACCAACATCTTGGAAGAAAGCTGTGGTGGCTGTATTATTGAAAGAGTAAAGACCCATCAGACCCGGCTTCATATAGACCTGTTTCAGTTTTAAACTATGATTATAAAGTACTTATGTCTATACTAACTAAGAAAATGGCAACTGTGTTGCCTAAATTGATAAATATGGACCACTGTGGTTTTGTGGAGAGAAGGCAAACATTTGAAAACATTAATAGAACAATGATGATCCAGAAGGAAGCAGAATGTTAAAAATATTCCTATTATTGGTGGGTCTTGATGCAGACAAAGCATTCAATAGAATAATTCTGGGATTTTATGAGTAGGGCAATGCAAGCATTTGCATTCCCTGATACAATAATAAGGTTGATTAGGAAGATATACGAAGGACTGGAGGCAATAATTAAAGTGGGAAGGCTCCTCTCCAATAAGTCGTTTTTGAAGAGATGAACCAATCGGGATCCTTGGCAAAGAAAATAAAGGACTCCAAAATTCAAGCATATAATTGGTATGGTAATCAAGAAAAGTTGACTTTATTTGCAGATTATATTATTTTGTACTTGATTAATCCAGAAAAGGACATCTCAGTATGTTGTGGAACATTTTAAGATAGTTTCATGCCTTTTTAGGATATATAAGATAACACAAAGGCTATAGCTGTAAATTATGTACCCACTCACCAGTTGGTTCAGTAATATCCATAGTGATGGGGACACAATAAGATGAAGTACTAAATAGTATGGATTAAAAGGGCTTCTGTTATGACAGCTAAGGATATGTGGGTAGAGACTAAACAAAAGATAATATTAAAACTGAGAAACAGAAAGCTCTTGTTTAAATACATGGATAGTAAGATTTAAGCAGAAAAAATGTTTTTTGTCCCTTTGGTTTTATATACAAGTTAGGCATATTTTTATCAACCAGAGGAGATGTTGTGAATAATAATTAATAAAGATTTGAAGAAATTTATCTGGAAGGGAAAGAAGGCAAGATTTAAGTGTGATAAGTTCTATATGCAACACAATTATAAGAGTATAATTCAAGCTGGAAAGAGACGATAATGAAACAGGGGAGTTCAAGACATAAAGAGAGTTTAATTTTGGATGTAGCTTCTTAAGTAGAATAATAACAACCATACAGAATATTATATCCATAAAGTTGCAGAAAGTATTCTAAGAACTAAGCCAACACGGGAATGGAGAAAGGAGATTTTGCCAAAGGGAATGACTGTAAGTAGGGGTACAGAAAATAGGCAAGAGGAGTCTGGAATTTACTAGAGAAAACTTGAAAAGGAATCAAGGTATTGGGAGCAAATAACTAGAGAGGGAGAGCTAATAGAGTGGGATGAGGCCAAGAAGTTTGAACTGCAGGTTTAGAGACTGCCTTCCCTATCTGGGATTGAAATTAGAGTATGGGCAAACAGGAGATAAGAGAATCCTGAGCGAAAGACTTGCTCTTATAGAGTATTTAGTTGAATGCAGAACATAAGTTGCAATTTAAAAAGGGTTAATTAGTAGGCTATATAAAATAGTGCATGATAGCTGTATGAATTAATCAGAGGAAGTTATACAAAAGATGGACTGGAAAAACAATTTATAAGGGAACACTGGGAAGACTTATATATGGCTCCAAAGTATGCAGCAAAATGCAGAAGGTTTAGGATTTTTGCTCAGAAATGTTTGCCTAAGAATTTTTATACTCCAAGCAGACTTCAAAGACTTTTTCTCAGGTAGACAGCAAATGTTGGAGGTGTGATGGGGAAGAAAGAGGTAACCGGGAAAATGTCTTTTGGGAGTGTAACGAGTTGGCAGATTTTAAAAATTCCCTACAGAGTACACTGCCAGAAATATTGGAGGAGCATATTGCTGTACTAAGGAAATTATTCTTTTGAGATGGGATATGGGATCTGAGTTGCATAGAAAAAGTTAGGCCTTACAAAGTTTAATTCCTTTGGCTGCCAAAAAGCAATTACCAGAAAATGGAAATCAAAATCAACTGTATTTGAAGTATTGAATATTATAAACGAGATAAAAAATAAACTGGAGGATTGATCTTTAGAAAAGGGAAGGATCAAACTACACAACAATAAATGGAATTTGTGGGAACAATACATGCAGAAGAATGTTCAGGCAGAGGAGTGAGGTTTAAAGGTGGGCAGTTATTGAACAATTTATGTAATGGACTCAAAGACAGTTGTTATAAAGACAGAAAAAAATATGTAATGCCTGATATGTGTAGATGGAAAATATGTTAATATGTTTCTTTTTCATTTCTATTAATGTATGTGTGCCTATGTCTTACGTGATAATTTAATAAAGGTGTTTAAAAAAGGTTTATAGGCTTACATTCTAGCTTAATGTCTATCAGGAATGGATTAACAAAATTTTCTAGCTTTAACCTTTCTGCTCTGGGCAAAGGGAATGTTTGTTCTGTGCCCTCAGTTCTTGTTTCATGAGCAAGAACATAATGTGAGTAACAAGTATTAAATTTCAGATCTTTTATCTTGTGCCTTTTATATCACACACACACACACACACACACACACACACACACACACGTGCGCGCATGCAGACACAGACATACACACGTACACACACATGCATGTGCATCCGGTCATGCACATACACACGTGCGCGCACACAAAAATACACTCATGCACATATGCACGCATACACACACACACACACACACACACACACACACACACACACACACACACACACACACACACACACATGTAATTCATTTCCTGCCTTCATTTTCTAATCTCATTTGCAGCAAAATTGTTTTGGCATGCAGCAAAAACTATGTTGCAGTATTTCACTGTATTCCATCTTGGAATTAATTTTCACATCAAAGTCAGACAAAGTGCCTACTTTTTTCAGTTTCTTTTCTTTTTTTAATTTCTTCTCCTTCAAAGTAGCTCACAAGTCTTTAGCGATATTTCATACATTATCCCTCATCAAAACATTCAGGTGATGTATGTTGATATAAAAATTCAACACCTTAAGTGTTTCAAGATCTTTATTAAGTAACCAAACTCCATGGCAAGATAGCAGCACAAAAATCTGCCCATAAAGAGCTTCACAGTTTAGAAGCTTCTGTCAGCATAGTGCAGACACAGAAAATTGGGAGGATAGAAGGGCCCTCACCACTGTTCATTTTAACATCTTCATTTCAGTAGCTCAGAGTTTTTAAAATGTTTGCTGGTATAGACAGTTAAAACTAACGTGGACTGAAAAGTGATGTCACAAAAATTATTATAAAATCCAATGGAATCTCCAGCCCTGAGACTATTGTTAATTCTGTAGAGGAGCAGCCATTAAATGTCGTTGATATCAAACACAATAAAACTAATAAATTGAACTTGACTGAAGGCGAAGGGGAAGCTTTAAATGATAGCCTTGATATCCCTAATGGTCAGGGTGCTAACCTTAAGCATCAACTCAATACACTGGACATTACCGAACCATTTAACAGCAGCAAAATAAATCTGTCAGATTTCACATTTGATTTTTCATTGTATGATGTGGATGTGGAAGCCAGAAGAACAGGCACAAAACCTAAATAGACTGCTCCAATAAGAACTTATTCTTCTGTTACTGAAAATCCTACACAATGCAATAAAGGTGCTGTAATACAAACAACATGTTCTGAATTACGATCAGAATAAGTTGGTTATAATTCTAAGGACAAACAGTTTAATCGATTTTTGACTTTTAATTATAATATGGAGAACCTGAAGAGTAATTCAAATTTAAAGTCTCCCGATTTTGGAGAGACAGGTAATTTAAAGAGTATAATATATTCACTTGGAAAAAAGTTAAAAAGCATTAATGGCTTGAAAATTGACAATGCTTATTTATCTAAATGTATTGATAGTAAACTAGTACCCATGGGGTTGAGGTTTTTTTAAACAACCCATGGGACTAGATTTGACAAATGTTGGTAAAAATGAATTTAATACTTTTTTGATGAATGTGGATGTAAATTTATGTGTATGCTTATCAAATGTAAAGATGAAAAACTAAGTAAACTAATACAGGAAGCGGAGAAACTTAACACTAGGATAGTTAATTATTTATTATACCCTGAATGGGAAAATTATATAATAAACAAAATCAGGAAGCTGAAAATGGATTTCTAAGTTATGTCAGAGGAAGTCTAGTAAAATGCAAAGAGATAGGGAACAATATAACAGAGGTATAGCGTATTTGTGGCCAGGGTTAAGAAAGACCAGTTCACAGGGTTATGTGAATAATAACCAAGATCAAAGGGATGTTAATGAGAAGCCATATTTTTATGGGAGACAGGATTTTCAAAAAGATACAAGGGAAACAACTCAGCCGTACCAGAACAGGAATCAGATGAAACAGGTTTATACAAGAACAAGATACAATCAGAAACATTGGAATTAGTACAGTCACCTACTCCCACAGAAGTGATAAATGGAACTGAAGATGGAATAATAATTACAGGGAATATTCATACCTTTAACAATTTCAATATATATAATTATTCTAATGCCACAGTATGTCGTGCGCACTTTGATTTATTAGCCAAGGGTATGAAATATATACCAAATCCTAAATTTAGTATGACTGACTTGATTATTGACTTTAAGAAATTCATAAGGAAAATTAATTTAGCAGTATTTTTTAAAAATCAGCCACAACCTGATACTTTTATTACCCAAACTGGGTTTAACACTGTGGAACAGTTAAAAAAAGCCAGCTCCTTCATTCCACCGAGTCATCCCACTGTAGAAATGTATGAGAAAATTATATTAAGGGAAATATATCAGGAAAGTAATAATTTAAGACGGATTACAAACATTAGTAACTTGACCCATGAGGAAGAGAGAATACTTAATGAAATAAAAAATGATCATAATATCAGAGTGATGAAACCTGATAAAGGGGGTAGAGTTGTCCTTTATGACAGTATTCAATATACTAAAATGATTTATGATATCTTATATCTTTCAGGAAATTATGAAACAATATCGATAAATTAGCTTAATATTGCGTATCAGAGAATTGACTCATATTTAGAGGAATATCTTATTGATGGAAGAATCTCACAAGAAGTATATGACTTTCTTAAAGTGAAATTTCCCAAAGTAGCCACCTTAATTGGAATACCTAAAGTTCATAAGGACCTCACTGACCCACCATTCAGACCAATAGTGTCAGGAAGTAATTCTAAAACATTTCGTCTGGGCAGATACATAGACACCAAATTAAAATTTATGTATAGTGTCATAAATCATATGGTGAAAGATTCTTGGATATTCCTTAACAATTATCCAACTAATGCATGGAACAACAACATCATTTTTGTCACCATAGATGTTACTGATTAATTTTCGTGCATCCCTAAACATGAAGGCCTGGAAGCCTTCAATAACAGCATGATTAAATATACCAACTTTGAATGGGATTAAATTTGTTTATTAGTAGAAATGATGTCTATTATTTTGGACAATAACTTCATATATTTTGAAGGTGAGTACTTTAAACAAACTAGGGCGTGGCTATGGGGGCAGCTTGTGCCCCCATATATGCTAACCTCGTTATGCTCCATTGGGAGGATACCCAATTATTTCCCAGTAAATATTTTCAACATGTCAAATATTATTCCAGATTTCTGGATGATATATACATTTTATGGGAAGCAGATTATGACACGTTACAAAAGTTCATTAATTTTCTAAATACAAGTAGTGAATATTTGAAATTCACATAAACCCACAGCAACATAGGGGTACCCTACCTAGATACATATGTTTACCATGTGGACGGTGACCTTCAATCTAAAATATATAGGAAAAGCACTTTTTCAAACAACTATTTAGAATACACCAGTTGTCACCCTCAAAAAGTAAAACATATTTAAGTTACCTTTAACACATTGCATTTAAGTTACCTGGCACTTGCTCACTAAAGCAATTATATAAGTCAGCACTAAAAAATTAAAAGCACTACACCCTCACAAACTCCCCTTGAGTACCTTGTTCCCCATGGCCCTTTTTTTCAATTATAAAGGAATTCCCAATACTATTCTAGCATGTCCAAAGGTCAGTTGTCAATCTCCTCTCCGGTCCAGCTGGTGAATCTGGGAATCTCGAGGCAATTTTACAACTGCCTTATGTACACAGACAACCCTCTCCTCCTCCAAACAAATTCTAACACGTGAGAGATGCAACCATATAGCCAAACTGGAGGCTAAGCTCTCTCAACTCATTACTGGCGTAACCAGTCAGGAGGAGAAGGAAACCACACTCACTACAATTCCAGTCTCACATAGACCTACCACAAGAGCAAACCAAACACATAAACACACAAAAACATACTCGGAGGCTCTAAATAAAATTCTGCCTAAGCAGCAGAGACCTCCAAAGCAGACACCCAAGCAACCGCTACCCCAAAACAAAACACGTGTAACACATAGCTCACAAAGCTAGTGTGCTGAACAGTCACAGCCCTTAAGGCTAAACAACACACCTGATACACTTGTAATAGGTGACTCTATCGTCAGGCACACTGATGTCCCGCTCACCAGGCTGAACAAGGAGAAGGTCACGGTGAGCTGCCTGTTGGGTGCTAGGATTCGCCACATAACACAAGCACTCAGGTCACTCCAAGGAAAGTACAAATATGACTCAGTCATTGTCCATGCTGGTGTGAATGACCTGAGATGTACCTCCCTGGACTACATGAAAAGAGACATAGAGGAGCTCTCTGAGCATGTAGCCCAGGCCGGTATGACCCTGACCTTGAGTAACATCTTATCCTCACCAAGAATGAGGCCACAATATGAAGACAAGATGATCAATTTCAACAACTGGCTTAAGTATTGGTGTCATTCAAAGGGGATCCAATGCCTGTCAGCCTGGGATGACACGCTCGACAAGCCACGATGCTTCGCTAGGGACGGCTTGCACCTGCCATCCCTGGGCTTTCGGATATTGGCAAAGGCTCTTGCTACCCCCATAGTGCCTTTTTTAGGCAAGGCTCAAAAGACAAACCCACCTCCATAGGTATCACAAGGGATAAGAAACTAAGAGTAATGCTACTCAACACCAGAAGTCTAAACCTCAAGATGCACGCACTCGAAACTCTCCTTAGCATGGAGAACATCGATATCTGTGCAGTAACAGAACCTGGTTCAAGGCTCCTGAGAGCACCCCAGCACAACCAGGTTATACACCTCATACCATGCTTGTCGGACCCAAAACTTGGACCGAACCACAAAAGGAGGGGGAGTATCAATATTCGTCAAAGATACCCACACCTCCAGGTTGGTGGTACAGCACAAAGCATCAGAGATTATCCATGTGCAACTAACAGTGGGTAAAACTGCCTTCCAGTTTATAGCCTGCTACAGACCACCCTCCCAAACCCAGGAACCCCACTCGGCCTTCCTGAGAGCACTGGAAAATATGAAGGTCTCTCCAAACACCATTATATTGGGCGACTTCAACTACCCAAACATAGACTGGGAGCATTACTCTAGCTCCAACACCCTAGCCCAAAGGTTCCTAGAATTTATAAACTCAAATGCTATGGAACAACTTGTTACCACTCCCAGAAGAGGGGAAAACATACTGGACCTGATCATCACCAACATGGGGACTCTATGCTCCAGACCAGAAGTGTATCCCTCACTGGTAAGATCAGACCATAAACTAATCTCACTGGATATTCACATCCCGACCCCACCCACTGCCCAGAAAACCACAGTGAAAAACTTCTCTAAAGCAAATTTCACACTCTTCAAAACCAAGGTGGAATCCTTCAAAGCCCCCGGGCTTATGGAAAATACGGCCCAGACCGCAGAATCCTTTATAAACGCATTCTATGAACACCTTCAGGAATGCATGGATCATGCAATCCCAAATAAAACCAAGACCCAATCCTCCAAAGGCAGACATCCTGTCTGGTGGACCCCAGCCATAAACAAACTATACAATAGAAGGAGGAAGCTACTACATGATAGAGCAAAATCCCAAAAAGGGAAGGCATCTCTGATCAGTATTAGCAAAAAACTACGGGCACTCATAAAATCGTCTGTGGCCAGCTTTGAGAGAAAAATTGCACAGGACACTAAGGATAATCACAAGGCTTTCTTTAGTTATGTTAGGAACCTGGCTGGAAATTCCCAGATATACTCAGAATTAGTCCAAAATGACAAAAAATACACCGAACCTACAGACATTGCCAACATCCTAGCTGACAGGTTCAGCGCAAACTTCTCCTCCCCCCTCCCCACCAAAAGGGCAAATATCTATCCCAGCAGAGTGCTGCCCCCCTGACATCTCAGATGCTCAGGTAAGAGCCGCCCTCTCCAAAGCAAAAAACACAGCATCAATGGGACCAGACAGTGTCCTGGGCTGCATCCTACATGAACTCCAAGAAGAGCTAAACCCAAACCTAAAACTACTGTTCAATGTCAGCCTTACTACAGGATATGTACCCAAAGAGTGGCGTACAGCAACAGTGGTCCCTCTCCACAAAGGTGGTGCCTCAACTGATCCTGGAAACTATTGCCCCATAAGCCTGACTAGCTTGGTCTGCAAAGCTATGGAAAGGATCATCATGGACCTCATAAATAAAGATATTGGAGACCTACAGACACTGGATCCTACCCAGTTCGGCTTTGTTAAGGGCAGATCCTGCCTCTTAAACCTGGTTAATTTCTTTTAAACAGTCACCAAGGCCATTGACGAGGGGAAGGTGGTCCACACAGCCTACCTGGACCTTGCAAAAGCCTTCGATACAATACCCCACTCGGGCATTATAGATAAGCTCACCAGCTTAAATATAAACCCCTATGTCACTAGATGGGTTGCAAACTGGCTCAAGGACAGAACCCACATGGTTAGAATTGCTGGAGCCATGTCAGACTCCAAACCAGTTACAAGTGGTGTCCCACAAGGCTCAGTCCTGGGACCTCTCTTGTTCGGTATATATTTCGCGGAGGTACAGGCCAACACGGAAGGACTGTGGCTGACCAAGTTTGCAGATGACTGCAAACTGGGTGCCATAATCGACTCTCCAGCTGACACAAGCATCCTACAAAAGGGCCTCATAGAAACAGACAACTGGTGCCAGAGCCATGGCCTCAAGCTAAACGCCAAAAAGTGTATAGTCATCCCCTTTGGCAAAAACAAAGTGCCCACAAATTACCACATAGGTGGTAATCCATTAAGTACGGAAGAAGTAATTAGGGACCTGGGGACCCAAGTTGATAGCAATCTCTCATTTGACAACCACGTGGCCAAAGTGGTTAGAAAAACATTTTATATAGCCCACCTAATCATGAAGGGATTCACATCTAGATCAGGGGAGGTCATTGTGCTTCTTTACTCATCCCTCATCAGGCCCATAACTGAGTA
This sequence comes from Protopterus annectens, assembly GCF_019279795.1. NCBI lineage: Eukaryota > Metazoa > Chordata > Ceratodontiformes > Protopteridae > Protopterus > Protopterus annectens. The sequence continues at coordinate 472,499,285 of NC_056726.1, forward strand.
CAATGCCCCTTTTGGGATGTATCTTACCAGACATCTGCAGCAACTGGAAAGACCCCAAAAGTACCTCACCAAGAGGATCAAAGGGCTCAAACAGATGCCATATGCTGCCCGGTTAAAGAAACTCCAGCTCTACTCAGTAGCATACCGCCTGCTCAGAGGCGATCTGTGCCTGATGTATAAAGCCATGTCCAACCCAGAATTAATGGACATGCTGCACCTCAGAAAATCCAAATCCCATCGAGCTGCGCGCTCGAGAGACTTGAACCTCAGCACTGAAATAAAAAGGACATGTGGAGGGACAGATTCATAACCCAGAGGCACCCTTCACTCTGGAATAAAATCCCAGTCCAGGTTAGGCAGAGTCCCTCATTGACTCAATTCAAGAGGAATCTTGATGAGTGGATGGGAGATCGTAGGTTTACCCCGGGTATCACTTCTGTGTCACTGTTAGACAGAGGCACAGTATAGTAACCTCGAAAAAGGGCATAGCAAAATTAATTAAAATGGGTGGCGAAAGCCAAACACACTCTGGCTAGGCTTATAAATGCCCTAGGGCAGATAGCCTAGTATGAACCTATGAACCTATGAACCTATAATGTAGTTAAAGGACAATGCATCCGAGCTGCACGTATGGTATTGAATTATGAAAACATGAAGGATGAAATGGAGTTTATTACTAACTTATTCCAACAGAGAGGATATCCTAGAAAAATGATGGATGAAACAGTTCGATATGTTATTCAGGAGTGGAATGTGAAAAATAAACCTTTATTAGGAGCAGGCTTGGTAATAGGAAACATGGTTCAGTCAGTCAACCTAATAATGGATATATTAATGTAAAAACATTAATACCACCTTTTCAAAGATCTTGTGTTATACAATACAACTTGGGTGTAGACAATATTAAAAAGATGATGTATACATTCTGGCATGTTATTACAGGTGATGTTAACTTAGTTAAAATATTGGGTAACAAACCCAATTTTATATATAAAATGGGAAATAATATTAAATTATATGTTGAACAAAGATATAATGAATTAAAGAAAGATTTTAAAGGTCCCAACAAGAGAAGTAGGAAATGTGGATTTTGTAATCAGTGCAAACACATGTCAGACAAGAGCAAAATATTGTTGGAAAATGGACATAGATCCCTTATAAGATCCAAGAATGGTAATTGTAACACAAAAATGGTGATTTATTTGGCTAAATGTGAGATTTGTCCCAGTTTCTATGTAGGAAAGACTGAGAGAAGTCTTAAGAAGAGAATTTACGATCACACCTACAGTATTAGAACGAAAGATAAAACTAACGCATAATATAGGCACATTGAAATAAAAGGTGATGAACATCAGTTTAAATTCATTATATTAGACAGTATTTATACTGACCCTAGGGGTGGCGATTTTAAAAGTTTATTAAGTTACAAAGAAGTGTGTTGGCAAATATTTTTAGATGCCACCACTCCAGCTGGTCTCAATGAATTTATATCAGTTAAACCTCTATTATTAATATGATGAGATTATATATAGTCATGTATTACATATATATTATTATGTCGTTAGTTTTAGTAGTGTATTAGGGTACTTTAGTTACATTTACACATGTTTATATATTTTAACAATTTTTAATAATTTATAACAATTTTTATAGGGCCTTATATGTATTGTAGTTGTGTGGGTTAATCATAGTTAGTGATTGTATTTATTTTTGTTTTTATTGCTGTATTTAAAGTATTATGTAAATATTAATATAACACATTCATTTTACATCTTTTATTACCATTTTCAATATTTTTATTCAATATTGAGGGGTATATGTGTTTTTCACTGTGAAGTTACAGGAAACTTCACATTTTTAAATACGTACATTTTTAAACATGCATATAATTTTTAAAAGGTATGTTTTAAAATAAGTTTTTTACACTCCTATGTGGAGTTTGGTTATTGTTGATTATCAGATATGATTTGTTTTATACTTTGAAACTGTAGAATGATATGTATTAGAAACTCAGCGCTACTAAAAATTTGAGCGCAACTGTTTCTTTAAGAAGCTTGAATTTTTTGGCGCCAAAAAAGGTTCTTAAAACATTTTCTTGTACTTGGCGTCTAGTTCTGATGAAGCCCAGATGTTATGGGTGAAAGCGCTTAACAGTATCTCATAGTATGTATTTTGATTTTACAGAGTTTGTATTGCAGCAAGTCCGTATTAGTTCTCTTTGTTACAATAAATCGTCTTTTACCATTCAGGACGTGTGGCACTTATTGGTGGATCCGCAGACTATTCTTTTTCAGTGTTTGATCTTCACTTGTGTTATTCAGTTGTTGTCTATGTCACAAAAATTCAAATGTTTTTCCTTTTGGGAAGAACATACATATTTTATTTTGAATGTAATAAATGAAAAAATGACACTAATTATGTAATATTAGGAGTTTTTTGAGGTAAATCACTGCAACAAAAGTTGTTTTGTAGTTAAACAGATAAGTAGAAAATGAAAAACACATAAAACAATAAATAAACATTAAATGTGCAGAGGAAATGGAAAGCTGCATCTGTCTGAGTGTGTCTCTATGTATGTGTAAAATTATCAAGGGAGTGGGGTTGTTTAAATAGCTAAATGTAATGTCCTATTTCATCATTTTGACCAAAAATGGTCTATATTTGTAGCATACCCACCTTGTCAAACTTCCTTTTGACTTATTGAGTGTGAACTTGTTGCTCCAATAATTATTGAAACAATGTAATCTGTTTCTCAAAAACTAAGAAATTGGCCATGGTTGTACTTTTATAACCATATTGCAGGCTGTACAACCTCAGGAAATGGCCAAATGACAACCAAGTGTAACACATCATTTTGATGATGACTTGCTGCAACGAGATTTTCTAGTCTGAGAAACTATTTTTTTCATGTTTGTTAATTAAGTAAACCCACTAGACACAATTGCCTCTTTTCATACTTGACCCACACAGGCTAGATCCAGCAAAAGGCAACATAGGAAGCTGCCTATAGCCTGGTGCTAGCAGGGACCTTATAAACATAAAAAGTTCATAAATAAATACATAAAAATAAATAAAAGAAAGAAAAGATATTGGCCTGCCCTCACCTCTCACCCCAAATTATCTAGGTAAACTTGGCTGTTCTATTTTGATGTGTGAAACCACCGATTTCTTCTCTTTCATTGGCTTGAATGTAGAGCCATTGAGAAAGAGATCTGATGGAGACTGCCACAGTCAAAACAATCAAGTAGAGGACAAACCTACATTAGTACAGTCTTTTTGTCTTTTTGGAAAAGCCAATACTGCCCTGAAGACATTGCCCTGTTTATTTTGGATCTGGTAAGGAATTATACAGTGATGTGTGTGTGTGTGTGCGTGTGTGTGTGTGTGTGTGTGTGTGTGTGTGTGTGTGTGTGTGTGTGTGTGTGTGTGTGTGTGTGCACGTGCGCCCAAACATACCCTTGTGCTGTTTTACAGAACACCTTTGTATTTTTTTAACACCTTTATTGAATTATAACTTGTGACATAGCAAATTTTCATTTAAATAAAAGTAATTTGGCTCACATTTTAGCCTTCGTCCACCTAAAATGTTACATTTTCTGGCAAATCACTGAGAATTACAGTTAATCAATAATGACAGTTACTAGAGATTCATAGTTCCTATTGTTTAGTAAATGCATGTCAGTGCAAAACTAGTAACTGTTTACTGAAATAGAGTTGCCTGCCTCTTATCAGTTCATGATTTTACAGAACATCTCTAATTTGCCCCATATTTATGTCCTGTTCCTCATTAACTTCTTAATTTTCTGGTAAGTCACTAAAGATTAAAAATAATGCAAGTCATTAGAGTTTCATGGCTGTTCATCATACTGATCACTGCTTCAGTAGCCTTAGCTATATTTGTTATATCTTGCATAGGATATAACAGCCGACCAACTTCCAAAGCTTCAAAGGTACCTTCCACATTTCTAGGCCATTAGTCAGCATGAGCTGAGCTGAAGAAAAAGAGCAATTTAGCACCAAGCCCCTCAGTACTATCCTGCCACAAAAGAGTGTTTATTTTTGCGCTTTCAATAGTCAATCATCAGCTAATACTTTCCATTGTTAGGCAGATAAGTTGCCTTTGGGGGGAAAGCTCCACTTTTTAATTTTATGACTAAAAGTGAACATCTTTTGTAACATTATTTTATTCTGGGGAAATGTGTTTTTATAGACTGTCACATGACATTTAGTAACTTTTAAACAGGGGCTTTACCTTTTCTTTTTGTGGAAAAAAAAGTTGTTAGAACTGGTATAAAACTACTTTTTCCTGGTAAAAGTAATATTATTTTACATTTGGGGGTTGGGGCCAAAGTTTAAAAGTGCTTTTCAGTGTGTTTTTTTTTTTTTTTTGTGAAAAAGTGACATTTTTACTACTTACCTTTTTTACTGACTACTGCTGCCAGGCTTCTTGGGGAATAAGACATCTTTTTTGATTTTGCCATGGAACAATCAAAGTTCCTCTCTTCCTCCTTCTTCAAGCCACAGAAAGAAGAAAGTTAATAAACAACCTTTACCACCACAACAGGCTGCTAAAATGCCACAGAAGGGTGACATTTATGATCCCTCAGACTATTTGTCTTTTTCATTAGGTCACCCTGATGTAGTCCCTACAGCTACTGTAGAACAAGGGTCAGATATATTCTCTGTGGCTATTGGAGTGCCCTTGGTGGCTAAGGGAGAACCACTCTTGTCGGTCCTGGGAAAAAGAGCATGGAATACCCCTGTACCTAGCCAGACTGGGTTGTCTGTCCCTAGGGGAGGTTTTGTTTGCCAAAAGTGGGTTTGCGTCTTTAGAAATTCCTATCAGAAAGAAGCAAAAATCTAGACATATGTCTTCTCCTTCTGACTCAGATAGTTTGGGCAGGAGTGATTTATTGGGCTTAACACAAGGTTTAGTTCTGGTTCTTGATTCTTCCAGTGCTGCTGTTTCTGGAACGATAAAAACACATTTTTCATTTTCTGGAGAGAATCAAGATTTTGAATCACAAATGATTGTGAAAGGACAACTTCTGTTTTCTCTCCTCAGGTTTCTGATTCAGATTCTGAGGATATCTCTGTTAGTCCTTTTGAAGGATTCTTTTTTCTGAAACTATTTCCAGAATAAATCGGTTGTTTCATTTGGAACATACGGACATTCAGCTGTCTGAAGAGGTATTATGATTTGCTGCAGCTGGAATTTCCTGAACCTACACCAGTTCCTTTTTGTTCTTTCAGCAATAGAGGATGCATTTTTACAGCCTGTAACTTGCCTGTCAGCTTGTTGCCTCCAAGAAAGCAGAGAGAGATGGTAGTAAGTTCCTCAATCCTGCAGGTTCTTTATATTCTAACCTCAGATCAGACCCAGCAGCTATTTCTCTGGTAGACCCATCTACTGGTAAACATCTGGTTAATGCCAATCCCTCCTCTTCTGACATGGATGGGAAAGATTTTGATAGAATTGGCGAAAAGTGTATTCTTCTGCAATACTTATTTTTAGAATTCTCACTTGTCAAGTTTATATGTTAAAGTTTATGCTTGCCTCTTTTAACAAGACAAGGAACATGGCATATTTTCCCTCATCTGAAGAATAACCAGCTTTGTGTGACCTTATTGCTCCTGTGCCTTAACTGGCTGTCCACTCTTTGAAATGTCCTTATGACTCAACTGTTGCCACTTAAAGGTCTTGCTGCTACTGGACATGTTAGGAGGAGGTTTGCTTGATTGTGTCCTCAAAACCTTCCTGAGGATCTTAAAGATGACATTTTGAATTTCCTCTTATATAGAGAGGTAGTCTTTGGATCATCTGCTGCAGATGTCCTTAAGAATTGTGATAAAACAGGCAAGCTGATTCAGGGTATTCCTCAGATTTTTCAGCCTTCCTTCTCCAAGTTTGTCAAGGAGTTTAATGCTACCTCCATAACCTTTTATAAAAGGCAAAATAAGCAAAGTTTTAAAAAGCAATGGCAGAGTGGAGCCAAGAAAAAAGGAGGTACCCCACAACAAAAGACAGTCTAACAACCCTGAATGACTATCTTCACAATGCCCCCTTCTCATCCTGTTTATCCTTTAATCTTTTCCAAAAATCTGAACCTCCATTTCTTTCTTTGGGCAGGAGATTGTTTCAGACAAATGGGTTCTGAAAGTGATTCATCACAGACACAGGTGGCAGTGAGAATCTCTCCCTCCTTTCCACAGAATCTCCCTCATCCACTAGATTAAACATCTATTTCCCCTCTTGTCATTCAGCAGCTGCTGACTTAGGGGATGAGAGAAGCAGCCCTTCCTCCAAAGCTAGAGGAAGGGTTTTATTCAAGAATGTTTCTGATGCCAAAGAAAGAAGATTCACAGAGACCATTTTTGCACCTTTGTGGCAGTACCCAAGTTCAAACTGTTATCTCTACAGATTGTGTTACTTCTCATTCCCCAAATGAGCTTCCTAATAACCGTAGATTTAAAAGCTGCTCATCTTCATAGTCCTGTATCTCCTGATTTAGGTGTTTCCTATGGTTCTCTGCATTACACATTGGACCACACACCACTCAAGGGTATATACAAAGTGTCTAGATCCAGTGACAGCCTGCTACAGGCTGCAAGGTATTCACCTTTTTCTGTTTAAATGACTTGCTTATCTTTGTAGAGTCTTTTTCAAAGTGTCAGGAATCTCTCACTTGTGTGAGAAATCTACACAGACTGGGGTTCCTGGAGAACATACAAAAGTCTTGTTTAACTCCTCACAGGATTGTTTTCCTGGTGTGTCTTCCTAGATACCTTAATCAAAAGATCTTTTCTTCCACAAGAAAAAAGTTGATTTATATCTAGATCTTGTCCTATTTTTTTCCTCTCAGAATAGTGTCTCATCAAGGGAATTCCTCAAGATTCTAGGTCTCATGGCATCTATGATTCTCCTGATTCCTCTGGCAAGACTCCACATGAAAAAAAATCAGTGGCACCTAAAATCTGTATGGTCCCAACATCATCAACCCCTGACATTCCAGATTGCAGTTTTGGGATTTGTGAGAAGGGAAATTCTTTATTGGAGAGACCAATTTCAGCAGAATCCAGGTCTGCCATTTTTTTCCAGATCCACCACAATTTGTAACAATAGGCACATTAGACTTTCTTGGGGAACAGTGTCTACAGGGATAAAAGTGCAGGGTCTTTGGAACAGAAAAGACAGGCCAAAACATAAATGTAAAAGATGTTGGCACTTACAAATGCTTTCAAAACTGTCAGTCATTACAAATGTTTACCAGTAACACAGCAGTGAAATGGTACAGAAACAAACCAACAGGGGAGAACCAGATCCTACCCTCTGTGCAGACTACCTATGGTAGCTTGGGATATGGTTTTTCAGTATAGTCTCACACTACAGCCATCTTACCTACCATTAGAATGAATTTTCTGCAGGCAAGCTGAGCAGATCCAGAACAGACCCTCATGAATGGAAACTGAATCAGGGTGGTCTTCCAGGAATTGATCCAGCTGTGGGGAACAACTCAGATATATCCTTTTGTTTCGAGTTACAGCAATCAGTTTGCAAAGTTCTTCTCCAGGACTCCATGCAAGAAGGTCTGGAAAACTGATTATTTTTCTTTTCCTTCAACAGGAATGTTCCTGTATGCTTTCCTGCCCTTTCCACTAATATCCACAGTCATTCTTGGGATTCTGAAGGACTTTTCAAAGATCATTATGGTGACTCCCTTCTGGCCTAAGCAATAGTGGTTCTAGCTTATATGGGAAATGGTCAAGGGCAATTACACAAACTTCCCCAGAATATGGACCTACTCACACAAGACAGGGGTGTTTGATACATTCCAGCTCCAAACAACTATAACTTATTAGCTTGATGACAAATCTTAATAACTTTATAGCTAAGGCTACTATAACAGTGATAAGTACGATGAACATAGTACAATTGTATAAGTAAACTTAGTAGCTGCTTCCTCCCTCCACCCCCTTATTTTTGTAGATTTTTTTTTTGTTGCCAGGGAGAGGACTTTGAATTTTTAAATATCTAGCACTGATCTTTTTCTGGGGTCTAGCCTCTTTCTCTCAGTTGGCATGAAAGTTCTGAAAGGCTTGCACCCAAATTGCTGATTCTTTTCAGCTGTGCTCAAGCTGCCAATGGTTTGGGCACATGGAAGGTGCCCTTAGGCTCTGGAAGCTGGTCAGCAAACTGTTATATCCTGTGGAGGATATAAACCATATGACTAAAGCTACTGCATCAGTGATCATTTGCCCATCTACTGTTATTTTAAGATTACTTAACACAACTGTTCTCGTCATTGACATAGGCAGAATCTAGTCTCATCCAGCATATATATGGCGCAAGCTAATACTTATCTGTGATGTTTACAGCTGAACACCCAAGTTAGTCATGATAGTTCACTGTAAGGAAGCAGCAGTATCTGGGCAGCCTGAAGCACTAACTAGCAGTACAAAATTATCAGTTCCACAGGACAGAAACCAGTGGAGGAGAAGCACAGTGTTCTACAGTACTGTGGTAAAATACAGTTCATCACTGCAACACACACATGAGTATGTGCATGGAAAAAAGCCTGTGGTAACACTACCGTACCACTACTTGCCAGTACAGTGTTTGTCTGCAGCCTAATTCTGCAGTTAAAGTGTGTAGTTTACATACCTATACACATTAACCATCTCTGTGGAATGTCAGCCCATGGCAATAGGACTGCCTCCTCCATCTCCACATCTGACCAACAATGTCTGTCACCAGTGATATATACATGTGGGCAATTCCTTTAGCATAGGCTGTGGTAATACTACTGTAACTATCATATCACTAAGATGGGTATCATATAGGAGGGGTAGACATAGATTCTTATAGAGTTCTAACTACACATATCTCTCAGTGAGTGAGACCAGTTAGGTTAGTTGCCATAACAGATATGCTATACAGCAACTCCATATAAGCTGACTCTAGGGAGCACATCACTATTGTATACGTGCCCCACAGGTACACCAGGTGTTCAGACTCAGAGCACTACTAGGGCAAATTGTATGTATGTGTCCACATACCATTTGCATGCACACCACTGAGGCATCACATGCTGCAGGGAGTATTAATCACCACTTTCTTATTTCTTGTTAGGTTATACTCAGGACAGAACATTATTACAGCAACACCTGTAGATTATGCGCCAGGACAACAAGATGAGGACACCACCAGCACAGGATACAATGATGATGTCAAGACACAGACTAAGTCACAATCCCAGGACATATTGACACTGTCTGTCTTTCTCCCGGGTAGTCTTATACCCATTGGCTGGGCTTGACAGTGTGGCTTCATATGCACCTACTCTATAAGATATACAGTATGAAGCTGTATCTCCGTGAAAGGGCTACCCCCATGGCTGACATCACTGATGCTGCTCACTCTGAGCCTTCAGTAGCACACTAACACACTGTAGTGGATGTTTGTATACTACTATACTACAGGCTACTAGGGGCTCCTGGCACCATCCCATGTAGTGTTCTGCTCAAGATGTGCAGGAAAGTCTTGGCAGCAATTAAAAGATGTGTAGAGCTATAATCCAGGTATAGTCCAATGCTCCATGCTGGCATGGAGATGATTCATGTGCTGATGCATGGCTTCCACGAGGATGTCACCTAGTGGTGCTGGTGCCTCCAGACGGCAATAGAGTCTATAGAGGATGCCTGGAGAAGTATCATGAGAGCTATGGGTGTCATGCCCACCTCCATGTGGTCAATAGCATGTTCCACCTTCAATGTCCTGTTCAGGAGTGTTGTCTATAGCCAAGGGCATGTGCATATCTGGGATGGGCACATATGCAGGCCATCATAGTGCTAATGCACACAGTCTGCACCTGTGGCAGTAAAGGTATCTCATTCCCTCACATTAGTGGTGGTTATGACACGGAGGGGTGTCATGTGTCATCAGCAAGCTCCTATACATCATATTTCACCAGTACCACCACATCATTGTCTTAGGGGGCATGTAGTCATGCTATGTCTGTTCATCAAAGTTGCCACAGTGCATGTGCTGTTCCACACAGTCCACAGAAAAACAAATTTATGACACGGAGTACCCCCATGGCCCATGCTCTACCGCTGTTGGCCAGTCACCCTAATCCCCAGGTTGTGTAGACAGTCATGTGCCCTTGTGTCATTAGGCGTCTGTGGCAATGTCAACCCTTGCCACCCTCCGTCTTGTGTGATGTAAGTGCAGCTGTCTGATGCACAGTGTAACAACCATGCAGTGCCCAATATGCAGTGCCCAACATAGCCATTACATATCATGACATGCATCATTTTGACCTATGTAACACCACAATGCCATTGCAGACATGTCAGAATGCATAGATATAGGTGCTGCTGCTGCTTCACCTGCACTGCTGTATACCATGCATAGTTTAACACCATCTTTGCTGTTGTCACTGATGGCACACATTGCTCTGGAGGCCTCAACAGGACCTGATGTTGCAGTTGGGGAGGTTACCACATTTGGTGGCTGGACTGCCTGCTGCCTTACAATCATATTGTGTAGCAAATAGTATGCTATGAAGATCTTGCAGGCTGTGGCAGGGGCATATCTCAGTGCCCCCAAGATGTGTATAGGTAGCATTATAAGGCTTACAACAGGCTAAACACTCATGCTTAGATGTTCCTAGTTTGTGCATGAGTGGTGCCATCTTGGTATTTGGCCATACTTTGTGAGTTCCATACAGCTGCCAATAAACAGGGCAACAGTATCACCTGCAACACAATAGGGACATAGAGAGATGGCGTGAGACACATATACCTACTGTCTGCGGCTATAGTTATGTGGGTTTATCTGTAGCCCGTAGTAACCAATCATTGTGTGAGTACAAAACTAAGATCTTCAAGCCTTTTTTTTCAAATAGTCACCATTAAAGAAGTGAATTTTATCAGTAGTTTAGGTCATATGGCATGTGAGACATTAAAAGCAGTAAAACAAATTCACAATATAAAAAAACCAAAGACGTCATATATTATATTCCAAATTTATCTCACTGTTAACATTTCAGACATTGCACAAAACCATAGCAATGATATTCTGCATGACTGTGCAAATCTATTCATGGGCTTAAGAATTTTACCAGACAAATATCACATACATATAAAACATTATGAGTACCAGTGATTTATTATCTCTGAAAAGCACCTGCTGCTCCCATGATTAAAGCTAAACAAGATCTAAAGACAATAAACAGCCTTGGTGTAATTGTGTAGCAATTATAGCAGACAGAATGGATGAACCATATGTTTACTGTTGAAAAGAAAGACATGATTTACATTTGTATTAATTCAGAAGATCTGAATAAATCAGTTTAAAGAGAGTATTACATACTGGGTACAGCTGAAGAAATGGTCTCAAGAATGTAAAATGACAAGTTTTTTCTGTACTAGATATAAATGATGGTTTTATGCAGATAACGCTAGAACAAAGCTCCAAAAGTTACAAGAAGAAAACTCCAAATTGTGTACATTTAATATGTCACTAGGCAGATACATATTCTTGATAATTCTGTTTGATATTTCATCAGAGCCAGTGGTATTCCACAGAGCTGTAGCCTACATAAATGACATTTTGTAAGGCAATATAAATATAATCCATTATTTATTATTGTGGGGTTAGAAACAAGAAGAACATGGCAAAAGACTGGCACAGTAGCTGTTGAATAGATTAAGACATCATAATTTTAAGTTAAATAAGAGCAAATATAAAATAAGAGTTATAAGTCTGAAATACATGGGTCATACTTTAACACAAGAAGGTATAAAGACTGACCCAGAAAAAAATACAAGCTTTTGTCCAAATGCCAAAACCAGAAGGTAAGCAGGTGAATGATGCTGTGCCTTGACAAGCTTTTATCCAATATGACTGAGATAAGTACACTCCTAAGAATGCTGTCAAAACAAGATGTAACTTGGCAATCAAGCTACAAACAAGAAAAGAGTTTTGAAACACAGAAAAAAAGTTAAGTATGCTCCAGCATTAAATACTATGATGTGAATAAATCATCTGTGCTGTAGTCTGTGATCTTACAAGGGAATATACCTTGCCTATGTCTATGGTTCAAAAGCATTTGCAAATATATCAAGATATATTCAGATAGAAAATGAACTGTTAGCAATAGCGCAGTGATGTGAAAAATTCCATGAATATCTATATGGTAAAGTGGACCTAGGGCAAGTACAAACAGTCAGGAACCAACAACTGTGCATGCTGACTGCAAAAACTTAATGCACACCAAAAACACTGGTGATCTAATCAATAAATATGACCACACATATGGAATAAACTATTCAAGTGACCACACAGATAGTGTCTATACCAATAAAAAAACAAACATCAAAATAAATAGTTTTTCATGATAGCAAACCCACATGCAATCCCATTTTCACTAACTCCAAGATCAAAAACAAAAAATTAAACAATATTGTTAATATATAATAGTAACCAATTAATCAATGTTAACCCACAATGTGCAATCAAAATGTGTAAAAAAATACCTCAGAGTCTTTGCAGTAAACTTGTTTAATAAAAATGACAAGACAGTTGAGCACTTTCATCCAGCCAAACAGACTTTATCAAAACTGTTAGTGATACTGAAACAGATTGTTTTGATTGCTTATACTTCATGGGTTGACATTAGTTGATTGTTTACTTCTTTCTTTTGCCATAGAGCAGCCTGGGTCTTCACAAGACTAGTTTGTTTCCCCTGCTTCACATATAGTAGCAGATAATCTTACCTGTTTGATTAGGTAGTTAGTCAATAGGTGGATACATCTTCACCTCATAATGCTCAGTCTTCTGTTTCAGATGGATGTACTGTCAACAATATCATTTCTGATGTGGTAAAAAAGTACTAGTTTATTGAAGTGGTTGCTGTTCTTCAAGGTCAGTCATTAAGTTTGGATATGTCTGCTTCACAGGTGGAAAATTCATCTAAACTATACAATCAGCAAATTACTACATAGTGAGACTCTATCCATGACTTACCATTCTAATAATAATCAAGACCAGAGTAAGTTGCTATCCCAACAATTACTGGCATTCCAGTCTAAACTTACAAAGTATAGATCTTAACTTATGGACACTTCATTTTTGAGGCAATGCATTGCCTCCAAAAGGGCCCCCAAACATTTACAAGTTTAGAAGTTTCCTAACAGGATTGATTCTACATCAGGAATCCACATTAATATAATTGGCTTGTTAGACTGAACAGGTTTTGAACTTATATCTTCACTGATTAGGCACAGCTATCAGAACAAATAAATGTTTTGAATGATAGCATTTCTAATTATTTGTTTTTTTAAGAACAACAAATGTAAATATCACAGCATTTTCACAATCATTGACACTGTAAAAACAAACAAAAAATGATGAGTGTAAATCCAAGAAACTTTAGAGGAACAAGCTTACCTATGCATGTGAGTATCATTTATCTGATAAAAATAATATTCAACAGAAAGTACATTTTCAGGTTAATGATTCTGTGTATGGCGGCAGTATTGCATACACAAAGTTCAGGATGGTGATTTTAATAAGCACAGTGAATGTTATTTAGACAAAACATTTCTCAGGAGTTCCCAATGGCTGGGCTTTCCCAGGGCTCACTACAATCATTCCCATATTTTCAGAAATGGCAGAACAAACATGGGCATAATATTCCTCTTTTAGAGATTTGATTGATTCATATCAGCAAGGTACTGTTAAAGTTTTATCAGATGGCAAATTTTCAGTTTACAATAACAGTGATTTTGTCATTAATTAAGTTGATTTTGATAGTCTTAAAAGTGGTTTTAATTTTGTTCCTTCTTCAATTGTGAATGTGACATCTACCTTAATTGATCTTAAAATGTTTACTCCTAAATTTAATTTAAAGTTGATTTTTCAGAACAAAACACATTAAGGGAACACTCAGATGCAAGAAAATTGTTAATGATGCAGCAGTTTCACCCTTGTAATTAATTTTAATGAATTTTTTTCATTAAAAAGACAAGAGCACTGACCTAATATACCCAGTGGTAAATTATTTGGGAACTCAGATTGACAGTAACCTGAAGTTTGATCATCATGTGTTCATGGAAGTGAGAAAATCCTTCTATGTGGCACAACTTATAAGTAATTGCATGACATCCAGATCTAAGGAGATCATAATCCCACAATACTCAGCCTGAATTAGACCAATAGTCAAGTACAATGCACCCTTCAGCATGGACCTGACCAGGCATTTGCAACAGCTGGAGTGGCCACAGAGGTTCATCACTTAAAGACTACAGGGAGTAAATAACATTTATTATGCATGCAGCCTCAATGCTCTGCCCCTGTATTAAGTCTCCTACAACTACTGAGAGGCAATCTATGGCTGACTTACAAGGCATTCTCTGATCCAACCCTGATGGATCTACTACACATTTGCAAAACAAACTGCATTATAATCACCTGATCTATCTGTGACATAAACAAAACATGTTGGGGATGCAGGTATGTGTCTCAGAGAGTACCACTTCTCCAGAACAGACCTCCCATTCGTGTGAAGAAGAGCTCTTTTTCTGACTTGTTAACTGTGTCCCTTATGGGTAGGGGCAGCTTGTAGATGTTTATCAGCTAGGGTTTCTATTACTGAACCTTTGGCATTTTGTATTAATTGTAAACTAAAACATGTTATGTCCTTTTATCCTTACTTGCTTAGGGACTCCTGGCATTTTTAGTGATTCTTGTCAATATGCGTTTTGCCAAAGATGTACTGTTTGTTCCAGCTGACATTAGAAATGTATATATGGTTGTTCCCAACAACATAGGTATGGATTGGTTTATGGAAGCTGTTAAGCTCTCTCAGAGTGTTTCCAACATAGATCTAAGGTTGAATGAGTGTTTTATGGATCTTACTTTAAAAAACAACTTTTTGTTTTTTGAAGGGGGATACTTTTGGCAGCACACATATGTTGTCATAGGTGCTGCATCAGCCCATCTATATGCTAACCTCATTCTTACTAAGTAGGGTAAATAATTTATTTTCAACAATATTTACATGCTGCACATTTCTTTATACTTACGATATCAGGATAATAT
This sequence comes from Protopterus annectens, assembly GCF_019279795.1. Classification (NCBI taxonomy): domain Eukaryota; kingdom Metazoa; phylum Chordata; order Ceratodontiformes; family Protopteridae; genus Protopterus; species Protopterus annectens. The sequence goes on from NC_056726.1 coordinate 472,514,391, forward strand.
ATTTATGTTGTGGTCTGGATCTTGTGAACAGATTTTCATGTTGTTTAAGATTTGAGCAAATCTACATCTTTTTTGAAGTTGTCCTATGTTACCTCTCAACGAAAGATACATTTTCAGACATTAAGATTTGGAAAGACAACATTAATTTTTGTTGCCAATCTTTAGGTATTTCACAAGCCCACTTTTTTCTAACACATACACCAGCATTACTGCTATCCTTTTTATAGGTTCACAGGTAAATGGCCAGTAGGGCCTTTATAAGCCTAGCTTTGCACCCCAACCCAAATTTGTCCCTGAGGACCTTGGGTGTCTATTAGGCGGGGATATGTTAGTAAGGAGATGACTAAAGGTTCTGTGGGGGTGGGATGTTAATTGGAAAATATTTGACTTACTGATGGCCTCTGTCCATCAGAGATATGGGAAACAGACTGGAAGTGAATTTGTAATTTCCCATTCAATGGCCATGGTTTCCTTTGAAAAGGACTAGGTATGACATGGATGGTGAGCCTATTCCATATTGCAGGGATCCTTTGAGACACATATCTGTCTCTCCAGCATGTTCTATTTATGTCTCAAAGTTCAAATCCTTGGATCTAGTGTTTCTGGTGCTGTTTCTTTTGTGGATGTGCAAAAGATTAATTAGTATTGGACCTTTGGACGAAAAGTGGATAAATAAACTTGTGTTATACTCAGTTTCTCACATTCATTCCTTCCAGTCTTGGTACAGCAACTGGCTTTTTGCTTTTATTTAGATAGGGCCTTCAGGCAATCTGTACTCTGCCCTGGATTCTCCTGCTGAGGAACCTTTCTGGGCATTCCAGCTGTTGCAAGTATCTGTTCTGATACATGCCAAAGGGGCCATTGTGATCAATGATGGGACTGAAAAGGGCTGAGAAAAGTAGTACTATAACTTTCTTGGACCTGGATGTCATACCCTTACCTATATGTTGAGTGACATAGAAAGATTTCCTTACTGTATTTGCTACAAGTTGATTGAAGGCCAGATTACTGTCCCCAGAGCCCTAACTGCCTGTTTGACTCATAGAGCTGTTTTATCAATGAGGCAATTAACTTAAGCAGAAAATTTCCCAAAGAGCATTATAATGTATTTCTTGGCATTGACTTTTAAGCCATGGCTTTGGTACCAGTTATTTGTCTGTGTTAGACTGTCTTGCAAAATGTTGGTGTTGTGGGGGAAATTTATGATATTTACAGTCATCTGTGAACTTGGTGAGCCAAAGGCCTTTGACATTGCCTTGACTTTCAAGAAGTAGAGGCAAACAGGAGTGGGCTCAGCACGGAGCCCTGAGGTACTCCACTGGTGACTGGTTTCTTGGTGGAGGTGGTCTCATCAATCCTGACTTCTTAGGTCCTATCAGTGAGCCAGCTGGTAATTCAGTGAATTATGTTGGGAAGTATGCCTAGTTTGGAAAGTTTGTTTACAATACCTGAATTAGGTATTGTATCAAATTTGTTGACAAGGTCAAGGTATGTGGTATGCAATGTTTTATCTTGATCCATTGCCTTGGTAACCCTCTCAAAGAAATCAACCAGGTTAAGTAGGCATAACCTTCTCTTAATAAAGCCATCCTGGAAGGGGTCCAATGTCTCTAGGTTTCCAATGTCCTTGTTGATCCTTTCCATAATAATTTGTTCCATGGCTTTGCATATTAGACTGTAAGTGTGGGTAATGGATTTGTAGTTCCTAGGGTTGGATGATTGTCCAACTTTATGAAGAGGGATGACTGTTGCAGTCCTCCATTCACTTGGTACATAACATGTTCTTTAGCTATAGCTGAACAGTGTCTCAAGTGGTCCTGACAGTTCATGTTTTAGCCTATTCAGGAGACAAACAGGGATATTATCAGGGCCTAAAGCGACAGTGTTTTTGGCCTTAGTGAGCACCACCAGAACTTGATCTCTGCTAATAGTTGAGAAGAGTATGCTAGAAGGGATTTCACAGGGAGTAGCTGGGGGAGGGGGTGGTGATTTGGAGGTGAAGTTAGAACTAAATTTATCAGCCAGTAGCTTTACTGTGTCTCCGTGATGAGTGAAGGTGGTACCATTTACCACCAGTTCAGCACACTGCTGTGTGTTACCATTAAGATTCAGGACATAACTGAAAAAGGCCTTGTGATTGTTGTTAGTCTGAGAGGCTATCCTGACTTTGTAGCTGGCCTTAATTAAAATTCTTTGTTTCTTGTTTAGTTGAATCAGAGAGCTCTTGTGCTTATGGGAATCACTGTCTCTGATTTTGGTTATAACATTTTTTGTTTTGTTATAAAACCTGTTGAGGTGAGGATTGCACCAGTGGGGTTTGTTTTTGGTGTTTGCTTTGGCCTTACTTCTGGTAGGTATGGCAGCCTCTATGTAGCCATTTACATGTTTGTACAGAGTTTCTATGAATAATTCTGCATAGGTAGCTATGGGAGAGCCTTAATAGGATGTAGTTTGCCTTAGAATAGTTCATGACTCTTACAGGATTAGTTGGGTTTTCTGAACTGATTTTTATTTATAAGGAGAAAGCTTTGTGATCTGACCTCACTAGTGAGGCTATAACATGCTGGAATCATACCTTGCAACTGTCCAGATTTTTACCTCACATTTTGCTCGGCTCCTTATAAAATGTGTGGTTTTCTGACAAATCACTGATGATTAAAGTCACTAAATAAAGGCATACATTGAGCTACAGACTTCATATCCTTCAGAAAATGCATGCTAACACAAATCCTGTTACTCTAGCAACTTTCTAAGATTATAAGGGCAATACATAAAAGGTATCCCTATTTTGGGGCCTTTGTTCCCCTATTATTTTAAGCTTAGTCCAGATTTCTTTCACTGATAGAGGTATGGGGGTGCAACATTATATCCTGCTGGTGAGTACTAGATCTAGTATGTCTGATCCTCTGGTTGGAGTGTGCACTATCTGGTCCATGGTGTTCACATTAATAAAATCTAGGAGGCATTGTATCTGTGAGTTTGAGGCAGTGTATGTTTCACAGCCTTTAGATGGGTAGTTGAAGTAACCCATGAACAGGGTATTTGGATGGATGGTGAATGCCTCTAATAGTGCTAGGTAAGAGTTGTGAGCCTCTTGGGACATAGATGGTGGCCTGTAGGATATGGTAAGGGACCTTATCTGTGGTGACTTGCATATGGATGTGCTCCATGGTATCATCCTATTTAACCAACCTGGATGTATATTTGTTGCTACTGTAGATCTGGACACTTCCACCTTTAGTCTCTGTCTGTGCTATCGTTGGTCTAAATGTGTGGAAGGCACTGTAACCTTGCAGTGGTGGAGAAATTTCAATGGATTTAAGTCTCCATAATGGCACATATGTCTACATTCTCCAAAGGGAGGAGTGCTTGTAGGGGGTGGAGTTTTTTTGTTTAGACTTGTAGTATTGAACAGTAACACCTTATGGTTGCTTTGAGTATTTTTTGCTATGCTGGTAGTTTTGCTATTTTGGCATTGGCAACAAAAGGCTCTAAGAGGGTGGATAATGTTTTAGCCAATATCTGAAAGCCTAGGGGGGACAGGTGCAGACCATCCTTGGCAAAGAAATGCAGTCTGGTAACCATGTCCTCCCATGCTGACAGATATTGAATCCCCTTGGAGTGACACCAGAAACAAATCCATTTTTTTTAAATCAATCATTTTATGTTTATACTTGATATCATATTTGACAAACATAGAATGCTGCACAATGCAAGGCACATACCTGTTTGTGACACCTGCTTAAGAGAGATCCATAATGTCTCTTTTCCTATAGTCCAGTGAGTTACATCACAGGTCATTTATACCCACACAGACTATGAAAGAATTATATTGGTACCTGGGTGCAGTGACTTTAGTGCATGCATGCTATTGCAGATCGTGGTTTCAGATAGGCTAATAACTGTTATCTTCTCCTTACCTAACCTGGTGCCTGGGGCATCTGTGTGTTGTGCAATCCAATACCCTTCCAATGGCAAAAGTATTAGGTAAACTGTTTGCTTTCTGGTGTTTGGTGTTGCTTTTGGTGTGTGCTTTAGTGATTGAGAAAAGGTGTTGCTTTTAGATGGCTTAGGAGGTCTTTGAGGTTTCTTTTAGGTGCCTCAGCATAAGAAGATATATGTTTGTGATGAGTGGTATATGTGAGGGATGTAGTGTGTGTGTGTTCTAGACAACTTTGTTTTTAAATGTGATTTTTGCCTCCAGTGAAGTTGTGTATTTACATCTCTAGCATATTTCTCTAGTTCATTTCTTTAAAGATTGACTGGTTGTCTGAAAATATGAGATAAATTGCTACATTGTATAAGGATGCCCGTATCTACCAAGATGGCCACAGAAACATTTGAAAATTGCATATCCATGTTGTCCAGTCCTGTATTAGGGTGGACTATTATGGTTTAATGACTGGAGTTTAGCAGGGTTCTCTTAGGGTGATTTCTAGGGTTAAAGACAAGCTGTTAATAGTGCTAGGATATGATATTAGTGCTGTTTGATGTGCAAAGCAGCTGCTCTAAGCTTAATTACATGCAATGCTTCACTGTTTTAACAGGTTTTAGTCTTAATCCTTCATTTATAGATATATTGTCTAAGTGTTTGCTTCTGTACAGGACACTGCTAACCACCGTTGTGTGCTAGCAAGTCCATGAAATCTGGCTAATTTATAGCAGACAAAGTGAAAACAGCTGACAATTCCTGTGCTCTCTGGCTAATAAATGACTACACTTAGAGCTCCCTGGAGTGCTTGACAACTCAGAGACACTAGGCAAACACCTTCTGCCGCAAGACTGATTATCCTGGAATTTCTTAATGTAAAAGGACAGCAAAAGTAGCTCTCAAGTGCGATCAAACACCAAACAACTAATTCTCTGACTATTGCACCCTTCTACAAGGTGATTTAGAAGCAAACAATAGCCAATAACCAAACAGAGAAAGGATGATTTTTTAAGTCAAAAAATAAAATAAATGCTATCAAAATGCAAACAAACAGTAGTGATCACTCAATACCGCAAGTGCAAAAATTCAAGAAAATATGCTTATCTTAGCCTGGATGGCTCTGGATGCAGTAGAAATACTTGTAAAGTGTAGCTAATCTCTGTGGAAGTGAGTACATAGATGGGCAAATGTGTCTAATTTATAACAGACAGAAAAAAGCTGAAAACTAACTGCTGTGCTCTCTGGCTAATAAACAACTATACTTTGAGCCCCCCTGAGTACTTCCCAACTCAGAGAGACCAGGCAAACACCTTCTGCCACTAAATGGATGATCCTGGAACTTCTTAATGTGAAATGCATAACAATAGTAGCTTTCGAGTGCAATTCTACACCAAACAACCAATTCCCTGGCTATTTTGCCCTTCTACAAGGTGATTTAAAAATAAACAGTAGCTGAAAACCAAACAGACAGAGAAAAGATTATTTTTAAGTTAAAAAATAAAATAACAACATTCAAAATGCAAACAAACATTACCTATTATAGCAAGTGCAAGGGCAAAAATTCAAGAGCATGTGTTTATCTTAGCTTGAGGAGAAAATGGGAACGGTACTAGAGACCTTTAAAATGATTTAATTTGCAAAATCAAAAAATAATGCAAAAATATTAGCACTCTGAAACAGTTAACTGAAGTGCTAAATCACCAAAGCAACCAGGCTGGCTGCAAACACCAGGACGACCAAAAATGTACAGGTCACGTTTTATTGATTAAGCGCTTTCATCTCCTACACCACTGACTTCATGATAAAGTCTCTGGTGTAGGAGACAAAAGCGCTTAATCAATAAAATTTGATATGTGTATTTTTGGTCGTCCTGGTGTTTGAAGCCAACCTGGTTGCTTTGGTGATTTAGTACAGCTGTTTGCTGGGCTTGTCCATTTTTTTGTGTTAACTGAAGTGCTAAACAATAAAATAAATCTCGTTTCTGCAAGGGATTGAGCAGGATTAATTTAAGACCCTCTCAGAGTGTGGTAAGGATGCCAAGCATATGGGAGCTCTGGGAAAATGAACAGGAGACAATTTGTAGTAAGGGATGTTTACTCAAGAGCAATACTGGATTGCTGAGTGGGCACTCAGTGTTATGGAGCTAAACAGTAGGTGGGATAAGTACTTAAATAACTTAGACAACAGACAATAGCAATGAAAGAAGGTAGGGAGAGACTTTGGAAGTCATATTACCATAAGGGCAGAATCAAAAATATAACATGAATAAGGGGCAAATGATAAGAGTATAACAAGTGAAGTCAGTTGATTTATTGTTTTTTCAAGAACTAAACATTTTTACAAACTTTTTTTTACAATAGAGGACACATGGTGAATTTGATAGATCAATTAGCCGATACTGTCTGCAAAATGCAGTAATCTGTTTACAAGCCTATTTTGCTTGACAATAATTTTGTTGTCCCTTCTAGAATACAAACTTAAGACAAAGCAAAGTATGCTCTTATTACAAGTTTTAGTAATGATGCTAAAAGAAATTGTGACATTGTAAAATCCAAGAAATGCAGGGCTTTAAACATAGCTCTTATTTCAGTTTTAGGGTCTGAACCTTGTTTTGTTTTTAGAAGGGATGTCAACTTAAAAATTATTTTGGAAAAGAAGGGCTTTGTCTAGTTCCATTAAGTTGCAGAGCAAAATGTTTAAATCTGGTGGATATAGACAATGCACACACATTTTAGATGTACATAATATTTTAGTTGCTAACTATGACCATGTTGCTTCCTGCCCAAATGGATATAACCGAGGCATTAAAGCTGTTGTTTATCTTGCACAGTGTGTATCTTATGATGCATTTTATGTGAGCAAGACTGAGCACGATCTCAGAGATAGAACTTACGATGTTAAGTTGTCTATCTCGCCTTCGTTCTTGCTGGTTGGGATCGGAGCCGATCCTCGGCTCCGACTCGGCCATCTTCTATAGCTCGAGAGCTGTTTACTGGCTCGAGGCTACCCCTTATCCCATGATGCCTAGTGCTAGCTTCCCATATCTCGTTTGCCGTTTCAGCTGTGAGGTGTCGTTTGTCTGGCTCAAGCTCGTATAAAGTTTATTTATAGAACTTTTTACTAGAAATAGTCTTTTTCCTAGGGGGGTTTTGTTAGTTTTAGTCTTATACTTGTGTTAGCTAAGTGTGTATTTGTAGCTTCCTTTCCTTCCCTTTAGAACTCATTTAATTTAGAGAGTTCTCTCCCTCCCCCCATCCTTATTCCTGTCAGGTTAGCCGTTTAAGTTAAAGGCTTTCCTTCTATCTTCCTTATAGGCTAGCCGTTTGAGTTAGAGGCTTTCCTATTAAAAAAAAAAAAAAAACTTTAGCTTTAGTCTGTAGTGTACTGTGTTTTTCTCTTTAGACTGTATTTTGTTTGGTTAGCTATTGTCGTATTTTTTGTTATAGGATGTCCAAAGAATCCAAGGTGTCTGGGTTCAAGAAGTCTGACTCATGCTGTCAGAAAATGTCTCTGACAAATGGGCACACTTCTTGCATCTATTGTTTAGGCGCTGTGCACCTGCAGGATTCTTGTTCTATCTGCCATGCATTTAGTCCAAGAGTTCTGCAGGAGCGTAAGAATAAGCTTATTCTTAGGGGCCTTTTAAAGCCCCAGGATTCACTGGCCAAGTCTCAGCCTGTGAAATCCCCTAAATCTACCAAATCGTCGGCTCCAAGTTCGGAGTTGTCCTTGGTTCAGACTCTACCTGCTACTTCGGTTCCGGCTGAAACCGATAAGACTATCTCCCCATCGGCTCCATCAGAAACTTCGGAGCCTTCACGGAGCCACAAGAGGCTGCGGTCCCCTTCTCTGGAATCCATACATTTGGCTCCTCGGTCTCCCCTGCTGCAAAGCGAGTGCAGTCACAGATCTTCTCACTCCTCTCGATCCTCTAGGCTCTCGGATCACAACGTGGAGAGAGTGGTCAGTAGGTTGCTAAAGTCACAGGCACTTGCCAAGATGTTGTCCAGCCCTCCTCAACAGATGTCGGCTCCGTCCACTTCTATCAGTGTTCCTCCTCCGACTCCATTGAGCTCAGAGCCGGAATTCATTGGGGTTCGAGTAGTGGAACCATCGGCTCCGATAACTTTATCTCCTTCGGTTCCATCGGTGGCTCTGATTCCCTCAATGGTGCCGTCTGTCGAGGGATCTGGGCACTGGGGCTCCCTCATCGGCTCTGAGGGGGCGAGTGGCATCGGACCCTTGTCCGACCCCGTTCTCCCTCTCGGAGCTTTGGCGCAGGAGAGCTCGGCTCCTACATCGGCCTCAGAGCCATCTCCCTCGGTGCGGAGAAGGATTCCGATTTCCTTGGAACAGGAGCCTTCTCTGCATTGTGGCAGGGACGCCTTCAATGTCATGAGGAGTGTGCTGGCCACTGAGTCAGCTCCACTTTCGGCCCCATCGGCTCCGTCCCCTGTAGTGCCTGTGCCAACCTCTGCTCCTCCTCCAGACCCCAAGTGTGGGGAACTGGCACTCCAGGGCACCCCATTGGGTGTTTCCTCTTCTTCCGAGGCCTCCCCTGAACATTCAGAGGAGCCCCCTTGTAAGAAGAAGTTCAAGAGGAAGCACATTGACTCCCCTGAGTCTGTCACTTCGGATACAGACTTAGATGATTCAGAAGGGTCCCTGAGATCCCCCTCTGAAGATGTTTCCTTTTCAGACATCCTTGAAATGCTTAAGCAGAGGGGGAACTGGAATCCCCCAGCCCCTACCGAGGATGAGTCTGTATTCCTGGATGCGTTCTGTACCCGACCTTCAACCTCCTGGGTTTCTCCACCTTTCGATCCACTTATGTCCATGGTGGCTTGAAAGGCCTGGTCAGCCCCGGATACAGTGGAACCACCTCCGAGGAGACCTGGCAAGTTCATCACAGCACCCCATGATAAGCAGTTCCTTACCAAAGGTGTTCCTGTTGATGCCATGGTGGTAGCAGCAGCCACCAAAAAAGAGTTAGCGGAAACCTACAAGGAGTCTAGGACCATGGACAGATACGGGAAGTGAATGTTTGCTTCAGTGACCTTTTCCATGAGGTCACTGAACTACTTATGCCACTTTACCCAGCTTCAGAGGGATCTCCTTAAACAGCTCAGAGATACCCTTCAAGATCCATCAGCTGAGGGGGCTCAAGCTAAAGTGGCTTCCCAGCTGGCGACTCTTAATTCTGTAGTCAGCTCCTCCATGAGGTTCATTTCTTATGCAGCTGATGGTGCGAGTAGAGCCGCAGGTATGGGCGTGGCCCTTAGGAGACATGCATGGATGCAGCTGTGTAACGCTGTGGAACCCTTTAAAGCGTCATTCACCAACACCCCCTTTGATGGTTCCTTTCTTTATGGACCACAGGTGAAAGACACTTTGACTAGGTGTGAGCAAGATGGCAAGACTCTCTCTGCCATGGGAGTCCATTTTTCCACTCCTTCCAGACCATACCCCAAGGGTCAGAAGAGTGGTAAAATGTGGTTCCGAAAATCTCAGGGAGCCTCGCCTGGCACACGTAGCGATTTTCCTTCGGGGCAGAGGGGGAAATGACAACAATAGATGCTGCCCTCGTGGCAGAGGGGGTCCGCAGAACCAGGGCAACAGAGAGTCCTTCTCTGAGATGCCCTTTCAGCATCCCTGAAGGGTTGTCCAGCTGCCCACCTCTGGAGGCAGTCGGGGGAAGACTTTCACTGTACCCAAAAGCCTGGCAAAATTTAACGCAAGACAAATGGGTACGGTCAATTATATCCGGAGGTTACACAATTCGCTTCTCTCAACCCCCCCCTACCATCAAGCAAATCCCTTCCAGATGTTCCACCCAATCTGAGGGACCAAGCAGTCATAGAAGTTTCAAGACTGCTAGAAAAAAGAGTCATCCAGGAAGTCCCGGCAGACCAACATGGATCCAGAACTTACTCAAGGTTATTTTTGGTACCAAAAAAGACAGGGGACTGGAGACCGATTCTGGATCTCAGCAGACTAAACAAGTCTGTTCAAAGAACAAAGTTTCAGATGGTCACGCTATAGTCCATTCTACCCTTTCTGGGTCAGGACAATTGGATGTGCTCCATAGATCTTCAGGATGCGTACTACCGCATCAAAATGGACAGGCGCTCCAGGAGATTCCTTCACTTCCGGCTGGGAACCAGTCATTACCAGTTCAGAGCTCTCCACAGCCCCCAGGGTGTTCACCAAATGTATGGCAGTGGTCACGGCTCACCTGAGACGTCGAGGATTCCAGGTGTTTCCATATCTAGACAACTGGCTCCTCACTGCTACTACCAGGCATCAACTTCTGTAAGCCAGGGACTACACTATCACAATCTGCTGTCAGCTAGGCATTACAATAAACCTCAAAAAATCTGCCTTATTGCTCTGTCAATCTATCACCTATATAGGAGCAGACTTAAACACAAAGAACATGTCCACAAGGCTACTGCCAAAAAGGGAGTCTACAATTCGCCAGCAAGTACAAATTCTGATGCAGAGCAAAAGGATCCAAGTCAGGTTCATCCTTCAAACTCTGGGTTCCATGGCAGCGGCAATTCTTCTAATCCCACTGGCCCGCTTTCACATGAGGATCGTTCAGTGGCTGCTGTTCACACAGTGGTCTTTCCAACTGCTACCCATGTCTCACATGATCATGATTACAGAAGCATGCAAAAGGCACCTTTCCTGGTGGATGGTCTCCCCACTAGTGACTCAGGGCAGACCCTTCATTCAGCCCCCTCCAGTTGCCACAGTGACCACAGATGCCTCCCTAATAGAGTGGGGGGGCATTATCAGGGCAGGACAGTCCAAGGCACTTGGCAGCCTCACAGGTACCACCTGCATATAAACGTCAGAGAAATGAGAGCCGTGCTCCCAGCATTGCAAGCTCTTCAAGACTCTCTCCCTTCTGGGACCATTGCAATTCAAATGCACAACATGTCAGTGGTCTGGTACATCAACAAGCAGGGTGGAACCAAGTCTTACTCCCTATGTTGAGAAGCACTCAGACTCTGGCAGTGGGTGATTTCTTCCCAACGATTTCTGATTGCGACGTACATCCCTGGGAGGTCCAACGTCATAGTGGACAGGCTCAGCAGAGCTATTCTCATGCCTCACGAGTGGTCTCTGAATCAGGTAGTTGCGGATCTGATCTTCCACAAATGGGGACAGCCTTGCTGCAATTTTTTTGCCACCCCTTTCAACAGCAAATGCAGCAACTACTTCTCCCTTCTTCTGCTTCCAGGTCACACACCCAGAGACGCTGTAGTCCACAATTGGCCTCAGGGACTTCTTTATGCCTTCCCTCCGTTTCCCTGATACCAAAACTCATACAGAAAACAATATCGTTTGTTGCAAAATGATCCTCATTGCCCCCTTCTGGCCTCGACAGATATGGTTTCTGTTCCTGCAACATTACCTTCTCGATCAGCCCTGGACTCTGGATCCAATTCCAGACCTACTGATTCATCAATCAGGTGGGCTGCATCAATCCCTCCGAACACTCCAGCTCACAGCTTGGTTGCTCCACTTCCAACCTTAGCCAGGCTTCCCAGCATTTCCCTGGCCATGCGTGAGATTATTGTCTCCTCCCACAAGTCCACAACTAGAAAGACTTATGCTAGCAAATGGAAATGTTTTTCTTGTTGGGCAGAGGCTAGGAATGTAGATCCTTTTTCAGCCCCAGTCCAGGAAATTTTGGAGTTCCTAGCACTACTTTTTCATTCTGGGTCCGCTTCTGCTACAATCAGGGTTCAATTGGCGGCCATTTCTAACTTTCATGTTGGGTTGTATAATTCAAACATTATGTCTCATAAGCTCTGTAAAGCCTTTTTAAGGGGGACTACTCTCCTTAGACCTCCAGTGAGAGATCCCCCTTCTCCTTGGGAACTTAATTTGGTACTAACCTCTTTAATTATGCCCCCCT